>NC_037596.1:25855909-25952291 GCF_003073045.1 Pomacea canaliculata | reverse complement strand
GCGGACTGCGGCTTTCTGCCGGCACGGGAGACCCACTAGCATGCCATTTGTTACTTGTGTGTGCGTTATGCTTGTACATGCTGTGTCGTGTCGTGGCTTAAAATTTACTGTCATACATGATGATGATTGATGATGATGATGATTGATGATGATTATGATTTGATGATGATGACTGATGATGATGATGATTGGATGATGATGATCTATTATTTTCACTTACTTTAATTTGTCGAACTAAACAATTTTATAAAACAGTTATTCTGAACTTACAGTATGTTAAATGTGAAAGTGACAAGACTAGAGTGCAATGGAGAAGGTGAAATAACCTATAAGGTTTTTTGTTGGTAATAAGATGAGCAGAGTTACTTTCGCTTGACCAGAGCGTGGGACTGATAGACTATTGCTTACCGCGGCAGAAATTGCATTAGAGTGGCTCAGTTCAAATCTCGTTACTCAGTGGAAATAACTAACTTTTAAATGATTTGCATACATTCATTCATTAAAGTTAACCACAACTATCTGTCGAAAGTTGATTTTCTTCAGCCCAGATTTTTCTGGAGACAATGTCCAGTGTACAACTAAGTAAATGAAGCTCATCAGTTTTCAGATATTCAGAGATTTCAAAGCTTGTCGATGCTTACAACTTCTTACATTTCTTTGTCGACTATTTCAGAGCCAGTCTTCTCTATTTATTAAGGGGGATTAAGGATTTAGTTATTTAAATTTTAAATTAAAGGCGTTAGTCTGGTCGTCACTTGATTCGGTTTACGATCATCCGTTGTAATTATCGTTGCTAGGATACAGGTAGACACGCGATTTTAAGGACAAATAATGAGGCCAGTGCAAAGCCATAGCATTTCAAACAAACGGGACTCTAATGGCAAACAGGGGAAGCTATGTTATGCTCATAGAACAGTTCTTGTTTCAGGTGGTCTTTTATCCAGAAGTTTTGTGTTTCCTGTGTACTTTCGTCTGGTCAGACCCAATGTGCGGCTAGGCTCGTTTTCAATCTCACCAGATGGAGCTTGGCATTGTGAGGAAGATAAAACTCTTAAAGCAGGTTGTAGCTTGTGACTTCAGGCAGGGATCAGTTTTTTATGAACATTGATGGCTATGGAGGAAAGACAGCTTTACTCCGTTTTACCTTGTTAGCAGCGGTTTGTTTGATTTATTTTTTTTCCTTTAATGATCTACTTATTAAATTGTTGGTTAGTGAGTATGACAGAATTTTCTGTTGATATCCAAGTATGTGAATTTGACTATTCAACGCAGTGGTACAATGATTCATACTTTTACTCTTAGTGATTCACTTATTCGCGTTTAAAACGGGACTAAATTTCTTAAAGGACTGCTACTTAACCCTTGATATTTGTTGGTTTATTTACTTAGGGGATTTTAAAGCTTTATATCCTAGAATCCCAGTATAAAACACTTATAGTGCACGAATATAGTCGTGGGTATATAAAACCTCTTAATTATTTTGAGCTTGTCATTCAGATAACGTATCCAACTTTTTTTTTTTTGTTTAGAGTTTAACTATCCAGAGTGAATATACGTTGGAATTCACGGGAAGTGTCCTTGGAAGACCCCAAGTTGAGCAAAACAATCTCAGCTATTGGAGTTGTTCCAGAAATGTCTCTATCGGACCGTTTGTTTCACCCTATTGAATGCGTAGGAGTTCATTGGCAACCTCTTTGTCTTCCTCGTTTTACCTCAGGAAGTTCAGAGCAGCGCCACACGTGTGTCGTGATGACCGATGGGCCATGAGCGATTTCTTGGTCATCTTTCTTTGCGCTTCCTGTGGAATTCTGTGTATTATCGCATCATGTAACAGTCAGAGCCCAGCTTTTCTGGTACGTCGTACATACTTGGTCTGAGAATCCATGTCTATGTTTCTTGTCTTTTGTGGTTGCGTGTGTGTCGAGTCTGGATCGTCCGACGTCGCGTGTGTCGCCTCTTGAGACTCGCTGGCATGCACGACAAGCGAGCCCTTCCTCTTGGTTGTTTGCATTATCTTGGTCGCCTAGCAACGATTTTCCTTTGTGTTGCTGTTACACAGGATGCAGTTTTTACTTACAACGACTGGTTCTAACTGTCAGAAGAAGGTGCTTGGCTTTCGAGAAAGGATCCGCGCTGAAAATTTGCCAAAACTTTCTGAGGGCATTGTTCTGGCGACGTGTACTGTGTTTCGTCGGCCTCACTGGTTGGTTGGGCTCCTACCTGAGTCACTCTGTTATCGGTCAGCGAGAGGCCGTAAGAGACTTGGTCGTGAACCTAAGGTGTGATGGTCTGGTCGGCGGAGAAAGAAGGTCTGTCCGTCGTGCCGCATCAATTTCAGGTAGAAATCGAGTGAAGTTTTCGAAAATACAACAGAAGACGTACGTTAAGAGTCACGTGGCTGGGGAGTATCCGATGTGCGCTCGGATCAGGGGGTGAGAAATGACGAGCTCATGGCAGAGGCCCAATGGATGTCTGCAAGTCCGGGCTCTACCAAGCAAAGACATTATGGAAAGAGTGTCAGGGTACATCACTCTGAGAAAGTTTCTGACCTCTCAAAGTACAGTTGTGAATGAAAACTTTGTCCTGACCATCACACTCTTGTCTGCTCACGCCGTTCACATAATGCTGACGTGAGCCATGATATATTTAAGATGCGATACTTTTTGAACATTTGTGTGGATGTGTATGAAATTGTTTATGGTTAAATGCGCTTTGTTTCACCCTGGTTAGTTGATTTTATGTTACTTATATTAAATACACTTACGCATGTACATGGTATGTATTGGTACAAATGTATGCTTGGAAATATTTATCTGCAGACATAATGACATTACTGTGCTTTCGTTCTTTTGTTGTTGTGTTTTCAGGCTTTAATGAAACTGTTTACGGAGCCAAACAGGAAGGCCTGCATGAACTACAGTCACTTGCGACGTTTATCTTCCGACCTTGAAGAAGCACCATCAACCTTAATCTACCTATATTTTAATCCAAATTCCGTTTACACTCATCGACAGTTCTTTAATTTTGGATTTATTATCTTTCACAAGTAGCTTATTATGTCGTTCCACGTGCTGTCTCCAATATTTTCTAAACATAGAAAGGCAAGAAATTATCCCAGTTGCAATCAAGTCGACTTCAAATAGCAAAGTTCAAGAAGCAAATTTTTTTAAAAGTCTAGTGGAAAAGTTCTTGCTGGTAAAGTTTTAGATTAGGTTTACTTTTCGCCCTTTGACTGTGTGAACAGTTGCAAGTCGGACTATCGAAACCAAGAGCGAATTTAGAACTGATAGACGGTGAATTAAAGATTTGTTTTCAAGATTTCACAAGCAGCAGCAAAGACTCGGACATGAGCCTTGGATTGAGAGTTTCTAGCAGGAAGCGGTGATCTGATATCGGTGTCGCCACACTGCTGAAACTTTGTCTGAATATTATTCCCTTTGTTGAATGCCCAATATGGTTTAATATGTTGTATAGTAGTCAAAATTGATTGTGTAAACGAACCTGAATGGACGCTTAAAATAATATGATTAATCTGACCTGTCAGATATGGACGTTAGATATTTTATTAAACGCATGAAAGAATGGATTTGGGTTTGTTTGTTTTTGGTAACTGACGAGAGTTACATTTGTTTAGTGCTATTTAGTACAGAGTTAATGCGATTCCTTGTTATCAGGAAAGGGGCTTTGTATTAATTCGTCTTGGGACAAAGCACCTAATTCATGATACGATGCATTAATCCGTGCACAAAATTGTAACAACGACAAAGGGACTAAACATTAGATTATCCATAAGCTCATTGCATCGGAACTGATTTAATTTAAAGATTATGACCTGCTTTAATTCAATGGCTTCACACCACAAATATGTATAGAGCTTGAGGACGCTTAAACTCTTTCGTTTCTGTGAATGCTAAGAGCAAACCCCGAGTTAGAAAAAGGATGCAATGGTTAGAAGTATGACTGTAAAATAATGCTGTCGTTAATGAAAATGTTAATTAATCACTGGTATAGGGACCGTCCCCAAGGTTCCTTGTCGCGCATCTCCAAGCACTACTAGACCGCAAAAGCGACCGAAGTTCTTTAAATCCGGTGAAGGGCAAGTTTCGGCTAAACTTTAAGCCACTTCCGCCGGCCTATCCTCCTCCAAGCTAGCTTAATGCGTATTTATGAGCTTTTCTCAGGAACTCTTCTGTTGCTTTCGGCTAATTTGAGACGATTGCTAGTCACTGTCATCGACGCTGATGTTGCTGCCCTGTCAAATGCTTTTTGTCAACAACTGAAGACTATATAAATATAGCAAATACAAAATGCCTTACTTACCAAAAAAAGAAAGTGCAGTTTATCTCGGCAGGAAAAAAATTCTAAATAATGAAATATTCTCCAAATGTTGAAAATTTACTCTTGCCATGATTATATCTGGTTTGCGCATGCGCACTAGCAGACTTCCCAAGGCATTCCCGTCACGATGTGATTGTATATGAAAATGTCGACGGTCCTCTAGCTGCCCTGCGGCTAGAGGGGCCACGTGACCCGAACCCCTGGCGACCTGTCGCCTAACGGGAGGTCAAACGTTTCGCAAAGTTGTTCGCGAGATAAGACCTCTGACCTCTGTCGGCCATTGCTGGTCTGTGAGAGGCTCTGAGACCGGCAAGAACTCGACCCCAGGTCTTTCTTGAGGTTGTTACACAGAGAGGTGGGGACAGTCGCACGAGAATAAGAAACACACAGCTTTTTATTTTAATCCAATGAAACTGAATGGCCTTTATTAAGTCCTTTCAAACGTATGATGGAGGACGAATATAATTCTTTGAAAGGTAGAATCTAAAATTCCGCTCACATTATAGACAGTATTTCTCTCTATCGCATATTGTCTTATTTTTAATAGTATTTTATGAAGACAATACAGAAAGCTACCTATGGATAAATATGACAAACAAGGAAATTATCTAACACCCATCCCAAAATTCCAGAAACACAATGATTAATCGAAAGAAGGAACTAATTAATTGCTCGGCGTGTTTTTGTATGTGACCCTGGGTACGTGCGTGCGCGCGCGTGTGTCTATTTTCTGTCCTTTTGATCTGTGAATCATTTTTATATTTTGCGACATTCAAGTCAAATATTATGGTTACATTATTTTAGTTTCAGTTTCTCGTTGGTTAAAGATAGGAGCTACTCACCTTCAGTCAGTATTGTAGTTTCTTGAAAGTGTTATCATCATTTTTGTTTATTGTTAAGTGACAAAAATATGACAGGTTTTGCAGATATTGTTTGTTAACTGTTTTTCACAGCTGCTCTTACCTTCTGATTGTTGTAATTCTTGAAGTAAAGGTAGACTACAAGTGTACGGCTTCCTGTACATAGCTCATGTGACCCGTCACCAAAAAAAAGAATATGAGCCGGAAAAAAATGACTGTCGCAGGTCTCTTTTTCAAAACAAAAACAGATTTATTGTTTAAATTTTATTGTCGCCTGACTGATACAAGTTTCGAGAGGAAGAGTGCACGACCACAGTTGGATACCTCACTGTCAACAATGAACACTCTATAGTTCTTGGCGGAAAATTTGGTAAGTTATTTAGACATTTTTAGTGCAGACATCCTTACATCCAGACGTTTTGTCAAGAATTATATTACTTCAGCATACTTTCTATTATTATTTGAAATAATGTGATGGATATGATTCTATGTAATACGCCAACATTTTGTGTGTGTTCTTTGCGTGCGGGCTAATCTTTCAAAAGATAATTTCGTAAACCTCATTTTTTTCTGTAAACATCTTTGTTTTAGCTCAATCATGAACTCGACTACCCATCCAGATGAACTCAATGCCAGCCGGGCCTCCTCGTCAGAAGATGCTGTGGAAAAACTCAACTCTGAGTTGTTCCAGAAACTTCTACCGTCCACCATCATCTTCACAGTCTTGATTTGCGCTGGTCTCCCTGGCAACCTCTTGGTCCTCCTCGTGTACCTCAAGAAGTTCAAGTCCAGCGCCACGCGCGTGTTCGTGGTGGCCATGGCCGTCTGCGACTTCTCCGCCAGCCTGCTGACCATTCCACTCGCCATTGTTTACTTTCGCCTGATGTACACCATCAGCGGTCCTACCTTCTGTCCCGCCATGTATTTCTCGTTGAGCTTCCCTATTGTCGTTTCCGGTTGTATATTGCTGTGTGTGAGTCTGGATCGTCGACGTCGTGTGTGTCAACCTTTCAGACGACAGTTGTCTCCCCGACAAGCCACTTTCATTTTGATGTTTCCTCTTGGATTGGGTGTCCTCGCCACGCTTCCCTTTGCACCTTTCCACGACGGAATCGAATTTACAACCTCGACTGGTCTCACTGTCAGGAAATGTAGCTTCCGGCAAGAATATCCAGGATATATTTTTAGACAAATCCAGGGTGGTGTCCTCGTGGTCTACGCGACAGTAGGGTTAGTGGTTCTGGTGATCGCCTATTCCCGAATTCTCCGCAGGCTCCGATTTCTCAGCCAGAAAAAACGAGACAGGTTGGCGCGTGCAGTGCGTGGTGTAGCTCCGCAGCAGACTGCAGGAAATAAGGAAGCAGCCATTTTAGGACCACGTGACCAGGGCAATGATTACAAGCGGTCAGACTGTAAGGAGTGTCAAGAGAAGTGTAAGCCTTGCGATCGGTGTGAAAAGTATTCATCTCCTGAAGGGGTTGGAGGGCAACAGCAATCGCCAGAGAGTCTGTCCTCCAAGACCACTCTGATGATGTTCGTGCTGACGGTCACTAATGCAGTCTGTCTTCTGCCTTACCTCATACTGGCGTAAGTGGGCAATGAGGGGTTTCTCTTGGGTTTTTTTTCTTGTTTTCGTTTGTTTGTTTTTTTTTTGTTTGTTTGTTTGTTTCTTTCTTTCTTTCTTTCTTTCTTTCTTTCTTTCTTTCTTTCTTTTTGGAGGTATACATCCTATGTGTCAGTACTCACTTGAATGTCTACAATAATCATCACATCACGTGTTACATCACATTAGTAAGGCACGTGACTTCACTTGTGTTAGTAAAAAAAAAATTCTAACGTACGATTTGAAGCAGTTAAAGGTCCGAGAATCATTTTCGTTAAAACCAACAATTGGAAAATATTCACCTGAGCAAACTAATAGTACACTTAACTAATAATTTTGTCATTGTCTGTTTTGTTTTGTTTTCCAGACAGTTCCATGAGACATTTTACGAACCTCACACCAGTGCCTGGATCTTGAACCTGGCCACCACGTGTCGCTACCTCCCAACCTTAAGAAGTACTATCACCCCGGTTATCTACCTTTATTTCAATCCCAAATTTCGCATGGACCTACGTAAAGTTCTGACCAAGACATGAAATTTTATTGTTTAGTTACATTTCAAATGCTGTTAGTAAGCAAGGGCACATTGTTTGAGACAGAGACACGCTCATATTAATTTCTCCATACTAAACCCCGGACAAAAACTGTTGTCCCCAAAGCTACCACCTACAATTTCAGTTTTAAGGGAATTTCATTTATGTTCTTGGTGGTGAGGTAGAGTTCATAAATAAAGCGTTAGACCTATAAGACACATGTAAAAACGTGTACCGATTATCTTTACAAATATATTACTAACCAAAATAAGCATGTTTATCAGTTGAATATTTACCAACAACATCGCAAATTCTTTCGGAGTATCGATGTTTGCAGCTGTGTATCGCTGAAGGGTCAGAATCCGTGATTGCAATAGACCCCCAACCTCTTCTGATTTATTGTTGCTGACTTCCCTTTGTGGTCAAAAGAGAAGACAAATTTTATAGCTGTATGAAACTTTACAGAGAAAGAGAGAGATCTTATTTATGTAATTTTGTATTGTAAGCAATCTTTTGAGTGCAAACGCTTGCCGAGGACACAAACCTGAAGACTGCTTTGTTCTTGTTGCTGTAATTTTTGTGAAAGGTCCTGTTAAAAATAAACTCATAGACAACAAACTTTTGGTTTTTGTGTCTGCCTGTCTGTCTGTCCTCTCGTGTCATGCATATGTGCGTGTGAGCTTTAGTAAGAGTGGATATGCTTGTGGTTGTGAATATGTGCAAACGCACATGCGTTTGTGTTGCTGTCTGCTGGTTTATAAGTGTGTATCTGTGACTAATTTCTGTTTCTAGTATTCTAGTTTTTTTGTATCTGTGTGCGGGCGTATTGTGTATGTAGGTGTGTGTATGTGGATTATGATTTATTCAATGTAGATTTTCATACTTTTGTTACAGCTTAGTTTAATGTGTGCAAACATTTTTCCGTGCTTGCGTGCTTTCTAAAAGTAAGAAGACTTCATTCTTCTCCTTGGCCCACGAACGTGTTAGTCACTGCTATTTAGGTCACATCCGTTGCCAACTCTTGACAATGAGGCTAAACAACGTACACTGCAATACCTCGTGACCCATGCGACACACACACGCACGCGCACTCACACACACACGCACACATTCCCTACTGACACCTACATCTATTTTTAATCCAAATCGTGCTTCAGTCGGAATAAATATCTAAATCATACCAGAAACGGAACCGGTCATTGCGATGACATTGCGACATCGTGAAAAGACATCGGAAGAAAAGGAGACATCCACCCACAGTCTCGATCCAGTCACGACATCTCTTCACTCGCTAGTCGGAAAGTCCGAGCAGTGCATCTGTTCCTTTGTCGAGGATTTATTTCAGTGAACCTCAGACAACTTCTGCAAAACTAGTTTGGCTGAATGATGCCAGTTCTGTATGTAAGTAGCAACTATTCCAGAATTCAGAATATCGAAATTCTCGACTAATTCAAACCAGCTTACAAATAAACCAATTGAAATTCTCCAAGATTTTTTTTTAAATGTTTTAAAATCTTAAAAATCTGAAGACATCAGGAAAATTTGTTTCGAGGTTGTTTGTCTTTCAAGATTGCTCGAACAGGTATTCGTATGATTTAATAATATTAAAATGATTTAAAGTTTAAAGTAAAAGAGTTGAAATCTCTCTTTCCTGAAGCTTAGTGAATACACAAGTAAAGGCTGGACAAACGTGTGAAAATATTAACGGTTGGGATAACAAGGTTGATGGACGAATAAATACATGAGAAAAGATTGAGACAATCAAGTATAAGTAATGAACAAGAATTACAATGATATGTTACTAAACAGTTTTCCCGACATCATTATGATGAAGCTGATAATAGGAACATAACCAGTCACTGTTGTGATGTTTTTATATATATATATCAGCTTAACTGACACTAATGTGACGTAGAGTATATTATTAAATTACAGTTTGTTCATTACGATTGTCGCAAAGCTTACTTTGACCCAGCTTTTCAATGAGTAGTTGATGGTTTGATTGTTAGGAAATAATAGGCAGGAAAGGGCATTAGGAAGGAAAACTCGATTTAATATTTGTCTTGTTTATTCTTTTAGACCTTCAACTGAGCTGTATCTTTGTAACAAGTCTCGTGCTCGTAACACTAATGACGATGCCAGTCAACCTATCTGATGCCGATGTAACAGCACCGTGGAACATCAGCAGTGACACATCAAGCGATGAGCAGGGATGGGATGAGCTCAGCTCACTCCTTTTTCTGCGCCTGCTTCCCACCATCTTCTTCGTCGCCCTGCAGATCGCGGTCGGCCTTCCCGGCAACCTCCTTGTTTTCTCGTGTACTTCCGGCAGTTCCGGCCCAGTTCCACGCGGGTGTTCATCCTGGCCATGGCCGTCTGTGACCTGCTGACCAACGCTGTTGTCCTGCCTCTTCACATCGTGTCCTTGCGGTTCCAGCACAACTCCTTGAGCGCCAGAGTTCTGCAGGTTCGTCAACATGACCGTTACTTTCCCGATCATCATGTCCGCCTGGATTCTCGTCTGCGTGTCGCTGGACCGCCGGAGACGAATCTGTCAGCCTCACAAGAAGCAGATGAGCGCCAAGCAGGCCACGTGGCTTTTGTTTTTCCTTTTGGATTGGCGTGTCTGGTCACCCTTCCTTTAACGGCATTTTACGGCGATAAGTATTTTGATATCAAGAGTGGTTTGGCTGGAAGAACATGTGGGTTTAAGGGAGACATCAGAAGAATTTACGGTGTCATTATTATTGTATCCTTGGCTGTGGGGCTGGCTCTAATGGCGTTTGCCTACGTCAGCATCGCACTGTGTATATACCAGCAGCAGAAAGCGAAGGGAGAGTAATTTTTCTAGTGTGGCAGTACGTTTTCACGAAGATTCTCAGCTTCCCTCGACGATGCTTGATGATGAACGCCCTTCCGAGTTTGGCGTGAAAGTGGAAGTGGACAACAAGATCCAGGACAATGGCTCCAACGTGAAACCTTGCATCAAAGAAGTGGAAAGACTTCCTATCTTCATCATAGATACTGCACCAATGGAAGTTTCTAGAGACCTGTTGCAGACAAACCTGATATTACCAAGCCCAGACCACGCAATATTCTCTGATGCCTCAAATTCTGCCGCTGATCCTAAAGATACCTTTCTCAAGCAAAGCCAATAACAAAGCCATCAAGTACTCTTGCTCTTGATGGAAGCGCTCTGGAAAAACATGAAAAGGTCTTTAAGGCATCGATAATTCTAAACTCTACCTCCTTGTCAGCTAACCCTCAAGTGTCTGATGATGCTTTACAAGGGCCGTGTGACAGTAAACACTACCTGTCACCCAGAGGAAGCATTGCCGGTGGCTCTGATGTCAGTTCTAAGAGGAGCTCGGCGCCAGCAGGTGGCACTGGCGACACGCAATCTCGTCATCTGAGGAACCTGCGGAGACGATGTTCGAGGACGACAGTCATGATGTTCGTGCTGACTTGACCATCATCATCTGCTTCTGTCCCTTCGCCATCGCCACGTAAGTCAGGGACCGGTGTTTCTGAGAAAACACATCCATGTTGTAGGTTGTACAACACTTGATGTAAAACTTCTTCGCAAAACCTGCCAGTTGTCAGTAGTGACCCGGTGCAAACTTTATTCTTTTATTTTTACTTCCTCTCTCATTTCTTGTAAGTCTCTCTCTCTCTGTGTATGCGCGCGCGTGCGTATGTTTATGTGTGTGGTTGGATCTTTGAGAGAGCAAGCTAGTGTGTGCTTAAGAATCTGTGTGTACATGTGTATGTATATGTGTTTGTCTATTCGTCTGTATCTCCTCGAACAATGACCTACTGTTCACCAGCTTACTGAATCCAAAGATCGAGTCGAATTGTTGTACACTTCATCACATCTCAATATGGCGGCAGTAACAACGGTTTCTTTGTTTTCTACAGGACTCTCGACGACAAATGTGTCAGCCTCCAAATCCGGTCATGGGCACTGAACCTATGCGGTATCTGCCGTTACTTCCCCTGTCTCATCAGTGTCATCAACCCTTTCGTCTACAGCTTCTGCAACTCCAACTTCCGACTGCAATGTCGTCGGCTTCTGGTGAAAATGTACGGATACTGTCGCTCCATTTCGTTCACTCGCTGAAGACCATTTCTGGACTCAACTCTTTAATTCAAGATGGTTCTACCATTTCGCTGGACATGAAGTTGATAATTTGTCACATCATCAACTAGTAGGAAACATCTACCGAGAATAAATGTTGACGTATGTTAAACATTTGTCTTCTAAATACATCAATCACACCAAGATGGACAATAATGTTTGACCAAAGAAACATTACGTATGTCAGTAATAACACAACCATAAATGTAATACATTGATGCAAGGATTACTGCGAATTATTTTGAGAATAATGAAATAAGTAAATGGTTTTGTAGATTGCTGTACGTGTGTGTGTGTGTGTCTCTTTAGGAAAGTGTGGGTTTGAAGAGGCTGTCGTTGCAACATTCAAGAGCGTGGGACAGGAAAGAGAAGCTTAAGACAGTGAGCCTCGTACTTCATATAAATTCGTCAACAGTACTTAAAGTTTGCAGCTAAAGGTTTCCAGAAAGGCCAAAAGGTATAGATGCCACCACTTATTTAGGATGTCACATGACAGTTTGTCGTTGCAACACTCTATCTTGAGAACTGAGAACTGCAAAGCTGGCATGATGGTCAAATTTTCCGGGCTTCCCGGGGTTCGTCTGTGTCATACGCATCTGATCTTTGGCTGAAACAACAGATTTTTCCAAAAAATGTAATTGAAAGATAATGAAAATGACAATGCTGGATAAATGACAGTTTAATTGCTATTTGTGGAGAAGTTAATAGTGGGAGAGTTAACAAGAGGAATATCATCAATCAGCCCTCAAATACATTTAGAAAACCTTGCCAAGTGTTTTACTGTCTAGCAAACCACTTCACAACCTCCTAGCATGTATGGCAGCGATAACAAATCACAATATTCATAATGTTTTTCCTTGTATTTTTATGGTAAAAAGATGAAAAAATGTGTACGCCCGAAGATATGTTTGTGTAGTGTTGTGTTTTAAGGACGTAAAAGATGCACTGACTTCTTTTTTCTTAGCAAAACAACCTCATGAGACAAAAGCTTTATTTTTCTTTCACAGCTCAAGCATTACAATAGTCCAAAACATTTTTGCATTGTTATGGAATAATGTTTTCAAAAGTCTGTGTGAATAACCTACTCATTACAGCTCTTAGATATAAACGAACAAAAATTGACAGAAAATATCAACCCTTGATGCCACGCATGTCCTTTAGCACATTCTTTTTACTTGCAAGTGTTTTTTTCTTTCCTACTCTTACCCTCTCGGCTCGTTTAGTGTGTAAATACTTAGACATCCTTCCCCTCACGACGATGGTTAAACTTTGAACGAATGACTCAGAGACAGAAGTATCTTGGGGTTTTCTCGTCCGCCTTCTGCTGTGTGAGTAAGATGACTTGAAGGATTCATTTCCGCAAGCCTCAGCCTCCATCACCATAATCACGTGATCATTCAAGAATTCAGAAACATCCGTTTGGGGACTTTTCTGTTCCCTTACTCGGGATTTTCCATGTGTGTGTGTGGGGGGGGGGGGGGGGTTACCTTCAGTCATATTCATATTGAAACATGACTGAGTAGCGTAGAAGTGTTTGTGAGTGTGCATGCATATGGTCTGAGCGTAGTGCAGAATGTATTTGTTTGTGTGTGTGTTTTTGTGGACATATATTGAACACACTTCTAGTACAAAGCTATCACACGCTGTTCTACACATGTGTGTGTTTATATATAATATGTTGATTTATTGTGCAAAGTTGTGAAGTGTATACGTGTTTGTTTTCCTTTTCGCGAGGAAGAACACAAGAAAGAAAGGACAGAGAGAAAGAATCCGTAGGCATTGATAATCTTTCACACATCTCGCACAAACACACAGTCACAAGGTCCCTCATCAATAGATTACCCCATTCGCATAAATATAACCGAGATAAAACAATATTCTTACAGGGTATTTTTGTTTTATAAAACATCATCCATAAGTAACCAAACAAACAGAACATGAGTCTTTTGTGTACTGCGCATGATCAAGTTGAAGGATGTTTGTATATTGTAGTTCACTTGTCATTAGTGACAAGAAGGAAGTTCAAAAGGTTTTAACATACACAACAAACAACAGCGCTTGTAATTGTGTACATCATACAAAAGTCTGAGGCGGACTTAGACATTAGAAGGAGACTGGAAAAAAATTTTAAGGTCATAAAAGTGTTTAAATTTATTTCGTTGCTTATCTGTATATTGTTTTTACTCTATAGACTTATTTTGTTCTAAAGTGTAATCATTTACTTTAGAAAAAGTTTAACATCTTTCCAAGGAAGTGAAGACAGTGCGAGCGGAATTTTGGATTAAAATAAAAATGGATAAAGGGTATGAAGGTGCTTCTGAGGCTGGGGAGATAGCCAAAGGTCACGAACAGGTTCAAGATCCAGGCACTGGTGTCAGGTTTGAAGTACGTTTCGTGGAATTGTCTGTAGACAAAGAAAACAAACTACTTGGTTTTCGACTTGATTTGAGAGAGAGAGAGGAAGAGGGAGAGGGACAGGGAGGGAGAGAGAGAGAGAGAGAGAGAGAGAGAGAAGAGTGAGAGAGAGAGAGATATTTCCACATGCAAATAGGTTTTGAACTAGCATTCAAGAGAACGAAAACTCATATTTCAATGTATGAATTAGACGCAACACACATTCTTTGCACTGTCTGTCTTGTTTATTATCTCTCTACTTCTTCCTTCCCATATTCATCTATCTACAAGACAAAGAACATTTTAAAACAAACATTTGTCAGGTAAATCATTAAAAGGTTTCCGTTCTCTCTCATCACCCTTTTCCTACCCAATCTCTGTATGTGCGAAATAAACCGGATTGGCAATATATTGAACGAGAAAATACTTGAAAATACTCCTTTGTTTACACGAGTGTGTGCATACATGTAGTCAAGCTAAGAATACAAATACGTAGCACGCACAAAAGATAGAAATAAAATTAAAATATTCCTAAGAACACAATAATGTGTACTTACATCATGATGATGTATGGGAGAAGACAGACAACATGAGTCACTGTTAGGACAAACATGACCACAGTGGTCTTCGGAGACAGACGTCTCCCCGACGGCTGAAGCACATTTCTCGACTTTTCTTCTTCAGAGCAGGATGAATATATAACCTTCTGATCACATTCTTTAAGCTCGTAACGGTTTTTGTTGTCATGCGATCCTCCGTCTTCTGCCTCATCGTTGACGACGTCGGACTGTGAGGTCACATCACACCTTTCCTCTACAATGGATGATGCTGCGAGCGTTGCTGGGTCTGTTGGACCGACGCCATTTGCAATCCTGTCACGTTTTCTTAGACTCTGCTGCTTAACACGATACAGGATGTGAAAGTAGGCTCCCACCACCAGCGCCAGCCCTACTACACCGTACACCGAGTAACACCACCCTGAAGCCTTTCAAAATATTCCCAGGAAATTCTGACCCAAAGCTGCATTTTGAGACAAAAAGGCCAGTTGCTTCCGTAAATTTGATCCTGACTTGAAAAGTTGAAAACGCAAGTGTCGGTAAAACTGTCAGGAAGAATGGCAAGATCAAGATAAAAGTGGCTTGATGTGAGGTTAACTGTCGTCGGAGAGGCTGGCAAACGCAACATCGTCGGTGAAGACTTGCACATACCAACACCAGGCAGGACAGGATAACCGGAAAGTTCACGAGGAAGTATCTGACAGGACAGAAAACGGGACTGGTGATGGTGTACATCAGACGAAAGTAGATAATTGTGACGGGAATGGTCACAAGGCTGACGAAGAAGTCGCAGACAGCCATGGCCAACACGAAGACGCGCGTGGCGCTGGTCTTGAACGTCCTGACGTACACGAGGAGGACGAGGAGGTTGCAGGGAATGCCCACGCAGATCAAGATCGTGAAGAAAATGATGGATGGAAGAAGTTTCTGGAACAGGTCATAGTTGAGCTTTTCGAGGTCGTCTGTCCCGTAAAGAAAGTTTTCTAGAGGCGGACTGGTGATTGTACAATTCGTTTCAGGAAAATCTGTGTTGTCCATGACTGTGAAGATAGTAGCAATGTCCATAGTCAACGTTATGGAAAATTTACATCAAAAAGGAAAGTAAAAAAATAGCTAAACAAACCCCATACACACAAACGGATGTGTTTAAAATTAAAAATATTCGGTATATTTTTCATGGAAGTGTTCCACTGTTTTGTTTTTTTTTTTTAACAAAGAGTAAACGACTAACCTTCTGTACAGGTCTGTGTACAGGATAAATTTCTAATTGGTTTCTTCTTCTCTAAACTTTAGCAGTTGGTGATGTTTCTTCGAAGCTGCTGATGCTGGTACTTATAGGAGGGCTCAACAAGTAAGCCTAGCTTTGTGAGTAATCGCAAGTACTTTGATGCCTATTAGATATGCGGATAAAAGTTTTTCTTCCACTAGACAAGAGATGCAGAGAGAAAGCATGGAAAGTGAAACTGTCAAACAAAAATATCAGCAAAAAATTTACGACTTCAAAGCGTTTCAGAGAAAGGTCAACGATATATATGTCAAAGATTAAATTTTTTTTATTTCTTTTTGGTATAAACAACCTTTTCAGTAAGTGGTAAAAATTTCAATATAAACAAACTTTCCTTTAAATAAAGGAAACAATGCACAACTTAATTTTTTTTCAGGCTTTGATGTTTGACCCTGTAGACTTTCGATAGAACAGACCTTCAGTGTCTCGGAGAAAATATAACACGGTAAAATGTTTATGAAACTGTTTACGCTATTTAAAAAAAAATAAAGAGCAAATGAAAAACCTTCAGCACAGGTTTTAATAAAAGAGAATGTAAAGACTTTTCTCTTCACACCACGGTTCAAATTTTAGCTGAAGTTGATCCTGCCTGTTCTCTTTGTGTATTCCAGATACGAATGTGTCGCTGATTAAAATTGAACAATACTACGGAGAAGTAATAAGAAGAATGGGTATTTATAAGCATCACTACCAAGAGAGATCGAACTCCCTGACCAATAATGAAGAAAGATAACAGCCAGTGGACAGTGAGGTACGTACAAGTACACTGAACAACATAAAGATGATACAAAAAGTAGAACGTAAAGCAATGGATGAAAGTACAGCTAGCTAGAAAAAGATTGTGACATCATCATTTAGTAAAAAAGAAATTCATAGAATTATGGAAACAAAAAAAGAATGCAAAAAGCGAGGAAGGAATAAAAAAAAGGCATTGAGAAGGACAGGTTGCAGGGCATAGAAGGCAGGCGAGAAAAAGAAAGAGGCATGGGAGACAATCCATAGCAACATTACCCCTTTGTCTCCCCTTTCACTCCAAAAAGTCTTGCACTCGAGAGTTGTCAACAATCATGAATGTCTGAAGAAACTTTTGAAGATAAATTCCAAAATGACAATAGCAATAAGGCTGCCTGTATAAACTGTCTTTTCTTAAAATTTTTACACGCATTCATTGTTCGCCTCACACACTTTAATTCATTCATTCCGACTATAGGTAATAAAGAATCCTTTCTGCTATTGTATGCATTATGTTCTTTTTTGTAGCAAACACGTGGTCACGCTCATACCTATACACACTTAAACGCAAATTGTAAAAGCTCAAATTAAACTCTGATAGCTAACCAGACAAAACAATTAAGAGTTCAATTAAAATGGCTTGAAAATTAATTATAAAATGTAAGTCAAAGTGGTGAATGAAAGTGCATATAGAAACTGTTAGGCTATTTCATCACTTTTTCCACTGTGAATTTTCTTCTTGATGTTTATAAGTCTAAATATGACAAATGAATAACCAATGGACTACTGTAATCGATCTAGTTATCTAAACGGAATACTAGAAAATCAAATTGATAAATTTTCTTTCAACAGTTTTAACAATAAAAAAATAAAATAAATATTGCTGACATATCTCTATGAGCACCTGGCCAAATACCATTGCAGGGTCAGCATCTTCCTTCTGTTTACATGCTGTCAGGTCAGTTGAAAACAATAAGCTTATGACTGACTAGGTTGTTTCCGATTGTTTAGCTCCTGAACTGAAAGGTTTGCAAATGTCACTAAAGAACTGATGACAATTCAGACGAAACTTTGGATTCAAAAAGCTGTAGATGAAGGGGTTCACGGTGCTGTTGACGTTGAGGAAAAGATGTCCGATCCAAAACAGGTTCAGATACAGCGCGTTGTCAAGCAAGGACAATGGATGGATTGGCACTATACTGTAAAAAATATATATATATATAATTGCACTTTGATAATAATGTAGTCTGACGTTTACAACAAAAAATATATTGCTTAATTCATCATCATCATCATCATCATCATCATCATCAGCAGCAGCAGCAGCAGCAGCAGCAGCAGCATCATCATCATCATCGCAAGTAACTCAAAATCTCATTTCTGTAACTAAGTATAGATTATAATATTGCTTTTTTCTAAATAAAAAAACGGTCAAAAAAGCGAAGAGTAAACTTACCTCAAAAAAAAGTACGGAACAAAGGCGACAACAAACGTGATGGTCAAGGCCAGCATCATATTTGTCGTTCTTGAGTAAAGGCTTCTGTCCGATAGGCGGCACTGTGCCATGGAAGACTTTCCTGCGTTTATCTCTTCACGTGAATCGCTTTTGCTGGGCAGCCGGATGTTGATCTTGTTTTTGAAGTATTCTGTATCTCGTGGTACCACATGCAGCTGCTGACCTTCTTCCGTCGTTTGAGGACCTTGTGAGTGTGCTCCGGGTACAATACTAGTGTCACTTTCGTGTGTCAGCTTCGGGCTTTTCGTCAATTGTAGGATTGAGGGGGTTATTTGTATTCTTTGCTTTCTGAGAATTTAAACCAGCATCTAAAACTCCCCCGTTGTTTTTAATGCATTGTGAAGTGTCCGAGTGGACATCTTGCATTTGATCGTTCTCGAAACAACAGAAGTTTCTACAAGGCCTTTCCTCGTGATCCTGAGTCGTGGTGTCAGTTTTTGGGTTGGTATCCGAGTAAACGGCGTGGTCCCCAGCTCCATCTTTCCTGGCGTAATACAGAAGAGAGGCCTTCATTTTAATCCGCCTCCTTTTCAACATCTGAACCTTGCAGAGAATGTGGCTGTACGACGCCACCAAGGACACGACGCCGAGCAAGAGACACCCCATCATGGCGATGTTGTGGACAGCGGCAACTGTCGAGCCGGCGTAGTCGTCCTGAACGGCGCAGACGCGGCTGACGACTCCTTCCCGGTCTGAGGGCAAGCTACGATGACCGTAGAGGTGGACGAAAGGAAAATTGACGAGGCCGGCAATGGTGCAGGGAAGGAGAAGGAGGCAGCGGGCATTTTTCGGGGTCAGCTGTCGTTTCAAGGGCTGGCAGACACGACGGTGCCGATCCAGAGCCACGCACACCAGCAGCCAGGCGGACATCAGGATGGCGAACTGTTGCAGGATGTACTGCGCCTTGCACGTCCACGGATCCCCAGCGTTCCGCAGCGAACTCATGAAAACAATCTGCAGAGGCAGGCACACTGACACCACTAGGAAGTCGACGACCGCCATGGCCAGCACGAAGACGCGGGTGGTGCTTGGCCCAAAGTACCTGAAGTAGACGACGAAGACGAGGAAGTTTCCGGGAATCCCCACGGCGATGAGAACGGCGATGAAGAGCACAGAAGGAAACAGCTTCAGGAAGGCGGCGCTGCTGAGACGTTCTAAGTATTCTTCTACACTCGCTGACGTCATGTTGAGCTCTGGCGTCATGTTGAGTTCTGACGTCATGTTTAGTTTCGACATTAAACTCAGTTCTGATGTCATGTTGAGTTCTGACGACAAGCTGAGTTGTGACGTGATGGCAAGAGTGACGTTTGTGGCTGTGCTGTGGTTATGGCTGTCAATCTCACGAGATTCTGTAAAGCTGAGAAAATCCAAAAATGAATGAAAGTACGAGGTTTTAAAAGTTATTTACACATTCACGCGAGTACGATAAATCCCAGAATTGCAGGGGAGTGTAGACATGAGGTTAACAAATATGAACGTTCCCTGCGTTAAATTAGTACCAGTGTGGGGAAGTCATTTACCTTTACAAAATAAAATATCTAGGAGAAAGAAGATACTCCAATACTTTGTTTACTAACATGGAGAAAGCTGAATAATAGTTTTTTTTTTCTTTGCCAACATGCATATTAAAATAAGGCATTCACATTCACGTGGTTCTTGGTAATCAAAACACAGACTAAAGGTGACATGACGAAGAGATTAAAAAGAGGTTTGGAAAGAAAGAGAGGGATAAAAAATGAGTAAATAAAGTTATAGAATTATTGTTCCACTTCTTGCTATTTCTTTTATTTAATGGAAAAATTAGCAAGAGATTTGCAGCTAGCCAGAATATGAGAAAAGGCCAAAATAATGCTATAAACTCATTTGATTATTCTCTGAGCATTACTTCCTAGACAGTAATAAAATCCTTACATAGTTAGATAATTTTATAAAAGAATAAAAATCGTAAATGTTTGACTAGCACTTTGATGAAATAACATTATTCTAGCAGAGAAGAAACGACACTTGATCCTTGTAGTAAAATCTGAAGCTAACAACATTTCAACAAAACGTGTTAGATGACTTTTTTACAATGAATTTACAATAAAAAAAATTGGCAAAACAGCTTTCCTTAATAAAAGTAACCATCTACAACATTAAACAGACTAAAAGTAAAACACAAGAAGCATTTACTGTACAGTGTAGGCGTGACAGAGTTTCCTTTCTCGAAGATTCCTTTGTTGACTTACATAAAGCTCAGTTGGTAGTCATGGATGGAGTGTGTAGCTCGTCTCGATGAGTAACAGGCAACTTCTGGTCCTGTTCTTAAATGTCGTTACCCTGCACCGCCCAGCACAAAAGCAGCCTTGTGTGGTGTGCAGGATGCGCACAAAGTAACATCGGATATCCTCTCCTTCCCGCCATCTTCCCTCTCTGCCTCTCCACCTCTTACAGAGCTGCCGCTAGCATCAAGAATCTACTCCCGGGTTGTTGACAGTGCTATTTGCCCTCGACCTTTACTATAGTTTTACACACTTCATCTCAAACCTTTCACACTTTAACCGTTCTGATGCGTCATGTTACACAGAAAAGCGTTCAAGAATACGGCCTACCGGAACATGGAAATAAAAGCGAAATGTTCACAGGTTTAATTAAAGGAGAAATTTGTTTGTGATTAGTCTTATCCTAACTTTTTTTTAATGCTTTCCATGCTGTGTACTTGTAGCATGAGTGTTCAGCACTTAAGCCTGAGTAAATCTCAAGCAAGCTTTGAGATTCACAGATTGGCGGATTAAAGTTTTTCTTCCGCTACACGAGGAACACAGAAGAAGAATAGAAGCTGGTTAATATTGGTGAGAAAAGGATGAAAAAATAAGCATAGGAACTGTCAGACGAAAAATTTCCGGATTAAAATAATCTTTTTAGTTTATATCAAAATACTGTTGACCACCTAGTTGCCACTTTCAGAAAAGGTCTAAATTTATATCAAAGATAAAAATCTGTTTATTTCTTTCAGACACAAACAACCTTTTAAGTAAACAGTAAAACGTTCAGTGTAAGCAAATGTCTTCTTCTTCAGGAGATTTCAGCACCTGAGTTTGATCTTTAATCCTGTAGACTATTCTTATTACGTATTCATCTCTTTACAGAAAGGTCACGGACAGGTCCTGAAGCCCTTGCTATGTTAGTTAGGTGACTGTCCTCTCTAAAAACACTTCAAAGTCGTAGCTTGTGATCAGAAAATATCTGCCAAATGGCAGCTCCTTTAACAGATATTAACTACTTTTTTTCGTTTTATATGATTGTTTCCACTCCGCTCTGCCCAGATTCCTACAATATCAAGAACCAATGACCTACTGAAAATCAGGAAATACATCAAAGAGCGCGTTTGTAAAAAAATGGTTAAAAAAGTTTTAAATGCATCTTATTTCGTTTGGAAAGCAATTTTAATTACAGGCATTCATAATCAGAAGGATGTCAGCCCCGAAGTGAGGTTTCGTGGAGTTCCGCCTGGTTTCGAAGGTTTGATTGGAGGAGTGTAGCGTCTGCATACAGAAGCACGTCCGCTTCTTGTTGTGATAGGAATTGCTAGGCACGACCTCAGCTTATGAGTCAACATTCACGTAATTCTATTTCCTCTACCGTACATGTGTAAATTATATCCCCCTAACCGACTTATTTCTTTGGTTGTAAAGCTGTGTCCAGAAACCCTCTGATATTACTTTACGGCTGGGCCGTATTTAAAGAGCGAGGACAAGTCATATGCTCCCCTTCTTCAAGGGCAAGTTTTTTTTAAAATAAATAATTAGATTTTTATTACCTATTCTATAACAATACATGATAAGGCAGTTCTTTACCACCTGACACCAAAATTACCGAAGTAAGCATCGGATACAGAGACTTGAATCATCACATGCCTCGACTCCAGTCTGTAGAAACATAAAAAATATTAAAGTTGCCATCTAAAGAGTAAGTTATCTTGTGTCTGTAGCAGTGTTCAGACACTCCGGAAGTTACTTTACTTCTGGGACTTAGTGGCAAAGACGGTCTGGTGGGTAAAGTAAAATAAACAGGATCTGGACTCTGCTTAACAACCAAAATAACAAGAAACACTTAAATTCCACATCTTCCTCTGACGTAGTGAGTCATCTCGTTTCAAAATTAAGCCTAGAGGAGAGTTATATTTAAGCTTACATCACTAGTAATTAGCGTCTGTGATTTTGCTTGTCTAGACTGACAACATACGAAGGTACATAAAGTCGGAACAACAAAGGAACCATAACTGTGCATGGATAGAATTACATTGTGAAGACTTCAGTTGACAGAATAAATGGGAACGTATGCTAATTCGGTTTGTCAAGATAGTTTTGTTGTGATCTCTTCCTGTGCATCGTAATGTTTGTAATTTTGAAACAACAGACGGTTCAAATCCCTTGAGTTGCAGAATACGTCCCCAACAGGACCATGTTGCTAAATACAAGGAATTCCAGAATCATCAAGACTAAGAAATTCTTATAACTCATTACACATTCTTCCAATAGTTACATCTTTACTGTCACGTCTATATCTTAAAACAACATACTAAAGTTCTTGTTTCGACAGGTTAGGGGTTGACCGGGTCACACGTTTTGGGAAACTATACCAATCACGTGTCTCATGACCAGCGAAAACTGTTTCATGTCAATGCAATAGTGCAACAGCAAGCTCAACACGAATGTACTAACCATTACTCATCACCGGGATTATTGAGGTAAACACTTGGTTAAAAGCACCCGAAGCTCGTCACGAAATTTGTAGTTGCACACGCTGTAGATGAAAATATTGATGACGCTGTTGAAGAGAACGCATGTCTGGGCTAGAGAAACCATGTTCAGTTTTAGAGCACTCAAAGTGACGTCCACATAACTGATTTTCAGTACCCTGTGGACGAAAGCATAGAATATTGACTTTGAGTGAGGGAGCTTTTAATTTCGTTTTTGTTTGAATGTAGTTTTTTTTTTTTTTTAGTCATTGCCATAAATTATTTGTTTTCTAAAACCTCGTCATATAGAAAGATCATGTAATTATTACAAGTGACATGCCATGCTTGCTCAAAAGTAAGACACGACACAGGAAAACAAGCTTTTGCAGACAAGACAAAAGACAAGACCATTCGTAACCTGATAAATATGGACCAACTGACTAATGTTTGGAAATTATTTTACAGTCACGATACTTTTACCATTGTATTACGACTGTGCCAAAGTTGGTTCAACATATTTGTGTGATTAGGAAGTGTCTTTGGAAAGTGGTTGCAATTTTTTTCTTCTGTTACTCACGTCACGACGATGAAAGGGATGTAAAAAATTACGCTGATGGTGCTGACAACCAGCATCGTCAAGGTCGTAACGGAGAGCAGATTAGTTCTGGTCTTGGGTTGTACCACGATTTTGTTCCTATCATTCGTTCGTTGCCTTGAGGTTGAATGCGCAGTTTGCAGAACACTCACATCAGGAGAAAAAATGTATGAATATGTTAAGCTGCTTGAATCGTCAACGCTTGTCTTTGACTGGGAAGGAAAACCTAAATGGCTATCATCCTTCCTTTCGTATCTTACATCCTGTAAACTGAGTTTTCTGGGACCTTTGATATCTCCATCATCTTTTTCAGTCACTGGGAGTGGAGTCACATCTGAATGTCCATGTTTGAGGGGGATAACTGATTGAGGCTTGCTATCCAAGAGCGTGTTGGTCTGTGGCGCGACGATGTTTTCTGTTGGGTTATCACATAAAGAAACATTGGCCGGTTGGGATGTGCTCGATACTGCTGGCACCAAGGGCCTGTCCAGACCGGCATCCTTCTCATCGGTAAAGACACGATCAAGTCCTTCTGGTACAGATAGAGATAAATGAGGCTGTCCTGATAAGCATTCTGTGGGTGTGGTGATAGGGGAGAGGCTGCTCATCGGTGCCTCAGGTTTCTTGGTACTTGCCACCTCTAATACGTTTGGTTGTCTGGTGTCCACACTACTTGATTCCTTACGGAAAATTGGTTCATTTAACAAGCTAGGTGAGGGCATTACCGCTTCTGCATGGTTCGCCGTTGAGCCTGAGAAAGAGGGGTCAGTAGAGCTACTTATTCGGATCCTTGGCGGGGTCGGACAGGGTGTAGTTGATGGCAAATTTTGAGAGGATGGGAAGCTACCGACCATTACATTTTGTTGCTGGGTAATAGAGGCTTCTAATGCCAAAGGCTGTTTGGACTTCTCAACATCTAGCGGCTCAGTGTGGGTAACTGATTTTGACTCTGTGACGATCTCTAAAAGTGGAGGATTGCACTGCATGTCAATGGTGGGATTTTGTTGACTATCATTTGCGTAATTTCCATACATCGACTGATCTTGATGCTTATGTCTCATCACTCTAAAATGCCCCATCATGAAGCTGTCGGAAGTCATACTATTTTGCTGCACCGTAGAATCATTTTTCAAGTAGCTATCTTCGGATATACGATCCTTGTTTACACACGGATCGTTCGTGGTCACAGATAACCTTTTCTGGAATTCCCTGTCCTGCTGGTAGAGTCGAAGGCAGATGCTGCTGTAGGCTAGGCCCAGCAGCAACATTAGGGTCAAAACGTACACCAACAAGAGGATCCCGTAAACATGTTTATGGTGGTCGGTGGTGAAGTCACATATCGTACCCTGCAATCCGGCAATTTTCGTGTTGAACGTCCGATCCCCGCGAAGATAGGTCAAAGGCACCACAAAGATGCAGGTCACGGGGATGGTCGCAAACAGCATCAGCTTAGCGTGGAAGGTGGTCAACTGCCACTCAAGCGGTAGACAGACACGCCTCCAGCGGTCAAAGGCCACACAGATCAGTAGGCTACTGGACATCATGATGGGGAAGGTGGTCGCGACACTTATCGACTCGCAGCTGATTGAATGGCACGGCCTGTAGAGGTGACTTATCTTCCAGATCATGGCAGGTATAGCGATCGTGTTGGTGAATAGGTCGCAGATAGCCATGGCCTTGATAAAGAAGCGGGCTGTGGAAGGCTGGAACTGCAACAGATACACCAGAAATACCAGGATGTTGCCCGGTATGCCGATGGTCATGAGCAACACGCATAGGATGAAGATCGGGAGGAGCATGCGGAAGGCCTCCCGGCTTAGTTCATCCAGTTGCTCATTTTTCTCCTCCTCCGTCCAGTTGACAGCATCTGTAGAATTCTCGTGGCTCATTTCATGTCCTCGCTCTCCAATGGTAAAGAATGGTAAAGAAGACCTTGAAGACGAAATTTCGCCAATAAGAACTACGTTGCAAAGTCGTTGATTTGAATTTAAAACCTAAGCACCTCGGCTGGCTCTGCATGAAACCGACTACACAGCAACCCTGCAATAACAAAATTCCCAAATTGTTACTATCTTAATAGTTGAAATGCCTAGCCAGCGTTCTTCACATTTTTTGTAAACCATATTATTCCTTTTTAACTGATTTGATTTAAAAAGCGAGGAGATAACTGTCAGGTTTTTTAAAATTCTGTGAATATTGAAAAGGAAGCGAGTCGATTCTACTAACTTATATTACAGCGTATTATTACAGGTGTTTTTAAATAAGTTTTATTTTAATCGCAAAAAAGAGTAGCTACTTAGGAAAAGCTACATCCTCCCCCTTAAATAAAAAAAAAACAGACAAGATTTCAATAAAGCAGTGCGGGAGGACTCTTCAAAGAATTCATAGCATAGAGTTGAGAGCCAGTAGTCTATTCTAGCTTTAATTTGTAGCGAGTGAAGAGCGGATAGAACAGATATAGAGTGAGAATGAATTAGAGTAGTAAGTGGTTTGTGTATATGATAGAGAGGATGGGACCGACTACAGAACCTTGGGGAACTCCAGGGTGAATGGTTGAGATACGCAGCCATCCACAGTAACCGAGTCCTATCTGAGAAGCGTTGAAAGCAACATCGAATCATGATACAAGTTATTTTCTTACAATATACTTACGGTCTGTTTTCAAGATGCAAAGGTGTCTTGTGAGCCAGCGGGGTGTGGCCTGTATGTTCGTGATTTGTAGCAGCCGACAACCTGGAGTTGTCTTCTGCCATCATCACCAGGCCTGCGTCACCACCCTGCTATGACGTCATTTGTGATGACGATTTCCGCTTGATTTAGTGCGTCATTTGGACAATTACACGTACACACATACACACATGCATCCATACACACGTACGCACACAGATATCTGCACATACATACACACAAACGTATATGCATATGCATGCATATATACATATACATAGACATTAATACGTAAATAAATTCATGCTAACCTATATACATATGTTATGTAAGGGCAATATATATATATATATTCACATGCATATAAGGAAACATGTATTTGTATACGTATGTGTATCATTGTATTTCTTTTAATCAGACACATTGCGTTCACTCGATTATGGATACCAAAGCTTATTGTAACACCTGTAGTATTTATTTTACATTGAAACAGCTATCATCAGTTGAACCATTTACATAGAATACCAAAGTTTACTTGTCCTATTAAAAGCCTTTTTTTCTGTAAATAAATTGTGTCAACAGCACAAATCCGCATCACAACAGCTTGCTAGGATAACACCAACCATATGGTTTGGTTTCCAAAACTGCAGCCGAAACCTTGTCTGTCCTCAGGGTTAGTTCAGAAAGTCTGGATAGTTACGAAATATGGATAGGTTTAACAGATATTTGTAACTTAAGCTACAAAATGTGCATTTCTGTAGAGGTTTCCTTGGAAATGATGTCTAAAGTAGGAGCAGTGGTATCTGTGGTGATCTATACCTGGCAATTTCTCCAGTCTTTGTATAGTCTAGAGTTTCTTGTAAGCAACAGTCCATACACTTTGATAAAATATCAAAGCAGTTTAAGCAAAGAGACAGTTACGGGCCTTCATCAGAAACCGACGACACTCCTGACGAAACTTTGAGTTACAGAAGCTGTAGATGAAAGGGTTGATGACGCTGTTGATGACAGGAAATAAGCGAGCGATAAAATGTAGGTTCAGCCACTGTGAGCTGAAATGAATTCCCAGATACTTTGTTTCAGCCAGCCTGTAAAGTCAAAAAGTAGATGTTGTAGGTTATGAATAATTGAGGTGTTATTTATCCACTGCTATTTTCCGGCCCTTATCTATTCTTTAGATATATATATCTTTCTATCTGATGTAACAAAGGATTGTAGGAAGATGCGTATTCGTCGACATTTGGAGAAACATTATCTTCATTGAAGTTTACCTCCCATTTGCAAATAAAATGTCGCCCCACGCTACTTATTATACTCACGTCATAGCGATGTAAGGGACATAGCAGACGAGGGTCGCGACAGTCAAGACAAACATCATGACCGTCGTTCTCGTTAAAAGCGCCCTCTTGTGTCGATTCCGCTTGGCATCTTGGAGATCATGTGACCTCGACATGGCGTCTTCACAATCTTGACCAATGTTGTCTGCAGATGAGGTTCCGCATTTCTCTGCAGGTGAAGTACTTGAAGATGCTATCGCTGATCCGGGCTGCACTTTAATTTCCGACAGATTATCAGTTGCCGAAATCGACTTTTTAAACGATTGTTCTGATGTAGTCATCATGTAGATATTAGCTGTTGATCTCATCTGACTTTCTATCTTTGATTTGGGTGAGCATCTGGCAGTCTCTGTGTGTTTGCAGACGTCTTCTGTAACATTCCTACAACTGTCCTTAGCTGATTCATCTGGAACAAACACGTCCTGGGCATGGCATTCGCTTGAACAGACGCACTCACCAGACGTTCATCGATGATGTTTGAACTTGACTGGCAGATAAAACTTGTCATAGTTTCTGTGACCTCGTGTATGCCCTCACTTTTCTTAAGATTCCTTTTTACGCCAGAAGTAGAATTAGCATTTAATTGTATTATAAAATCGTTCTTTTTCTTTTTCTGCTGGTAAATTCTGTAGGAAATATGCAAATAGGAAGCTAACAGTAGCACAAAGGCGGCACCGTAGCCGATCCCCATCATAATACCGTATACCTCCTTGACTTTTCTTCCAGAAGGGTGTTTGCATACCCGCATGTGGTCCCCTCTATTCCATGAAGACTTGTCTCCAGAGGCCTCACCCCGTACAAAAGTGTTAAATGGAAAAACGGCTACAGAAGTGACAATAAACTGAACAATTAGTAAATAAATCGCTTGTCGCTCGCTCAGTTGTCGTTTGTGAATCTGGCAAATGCGACGGCGACGATCCAGGGCGACACAGGTGAGAATCAAGAAGGACATGACAATTGGAAATACTGCGAGGGATCTCTTCATTTTGCAGACAGGGTCCTTGCTTGTGTACCTGTATCGTGTATCCTGAATCATCCATGGCAACACAAAGAGGTTGGTCATGAAATCACAGACAGCCATGGCCAGCACGAACACTCGCGTGGCACTTGCCTTGAACTGCTTGAGGTAGACGAGGAAGACGAGGAGGTTACCGCAGACGCCGACAACGATCAACACAAGGAGAATCACTACCAAGGGAAATAATTTAATGAACGTTTCATAGTTAAGTTTTTCCAGATAATGTTTTATCTCTTCCTCAGTGCTGTTTTGTTCTTGGAATGTCGGTACTTGGGTTATGTTGTAGGCACTCATTGAAGTCGCAGTCATCATTGATGATACTTTTAAAAGAAAAAAAAAAATTGTTTGTCAAGGATTTAAAACTGAAAGGCACCTAGTCTACATTTTAGATATCCGCAACAAGTGTTGTCTTTCTGTTTTGATGATTATGTTGTTGATGAAGAGAATGCTTTTATGTGTACTACTACTTAATTGCTAATATTGAGATTAGTCGGTTCTCTTTAATTTTCTAGATTTTGCAACGTTGGTAGTAGACTTTTTTTAATTTAAAAGCACTGAATTGTAGACAAAATATTTTTTTCTCATTGACAAACACAATACTGACAAGAACAAGGAAGAAGAACTTAGCTGTAGCTGTTCATCTATTATCGAGTTACCTGCTACTTATTTTAATCATCCGTAACTTTTTATTTGATAAAAAAGGAAAATCTTCACAAATTTGATCGGAATAGAACTTACTTATACACCAGTTTCGTTTGGTGCTAGATTAGCAGCGAAAGAGGAATTAGACACTAACCAAAAAAAAAGGAAATATTTCTTTGTCTCTTCCGATCCTGACTTAGTGTTTGGTTGGTCCTAAAATATTTTTTGAAGTGTCAGCTGTCATGTCTTAAACATTAAACAAAACATAGTTAATCAGCAAGTCGAGAGTAAATTAAACAGTGGATAAATTTTTTACTCGAAGTCCAATCAATAAATTAAAAGTCAAACAAACGAGGAAGAACATAGTGAATAAACATGAAACTGTTTACTTACCAACTCTTTAACACGTGAAAAATAGTAAAAGAACTCTATGCAGGAGCACTGAATTTTGCAATAATGTTGTGGTTTGATAATCTAGTGCGCGTTTAGTACCCTGGGCGATATGCAATGTATTACAGTTTGTATTACTGATCTGTTGCAAGAGGGTTGACAACAATGGGCATGAATTATCTTCCGCTAGGCTCGAATATTAGCAAAATCTCGAGCGGACATTGAAGCTAGGGTCTTAGCGGAAACATCTGCACATAAATACTTCTTGTGTACTTACTCATCACCAGCTTTACACGGAAATCTCCTTCATCGAGCCGCATCATCTTCCACCCAACAGTTTTTGCGGATTCGTTAGCGCAAAGGAAAAAGTATGGTCATGCGATTGTCTGGTTTCACATACAAGACATTATTGGCAAACTTATCGTCACAATCCACTCAGTTTTATACGGAAATTTAAAATGTACTTAGACAAAGACAGTGCTTCCTTGATAGTGTTTCCTGACAGACTGCACATGTATACTTTGCCATCAATTGGGACTCTTCTTGCATTTTCTTCCTCTTTTCCCCTCCATCGCGGCAATTGTAAAACTTAAATGATGCTTTTTGCTTGAACTTTTTATGCATTTTGTCATTTTACCCAACTTTCTACATTTTTATTCTTTTTTCCCGCTATTGCATACAAATCATAATTTAAGCATCAACCAGTAGGTATAGACAAACCAGTCCTACAATTGAAACATACTATAAGGAAATATTTGTGTAGATTGTAAAAACAAAAACGTCTAAAACAAAAAATTGTAAGTAATTAATGTATTGAATAATATTTTCACCCCTTCCAAGAGCGAAAAAAAGAAAGTTAAAATTTTAGTAGCTCCTATCGCTTATTTCCGCATCTACTTAATTTTAAAATTTTCCTTAATATAAGACGAAGTATCTTTCAGCAGTCATATGTCTGGTCCTTTCCAGAAAGTTCGTCTTGTAGAACCGATGGTCTCTTAGGTATGTAGACACTTTTCTGCAGAATGAAAGTTGTAAATGTCTTTGTAATATTTGTATACCGGTTGATTGCAGCTGTGTTTGTGTAAGAAGCTGGTTGTTGTTGTTGTCGTCGTCGTCTTTAATGACTAAGGTCATGTGCTAAGCGGTTTTAGTCAGGTTCTTTAGTAGATAGTAAGCCTTTCTACTTTTACTCTGAGCCGTTACTTTACCTATGGTTCGGAACTGGCCTTCGATCGAGTTCTCTCTGGCTTCATCCAATTCCTGATGATAAACTTGCTTCTTTCAACTTACTTTCTTGTATATGGAAGCTGCTTTTAATTTCCATTTTCTCTTATTCTTTAAGGCCCTTCAATTCTCACATAGACTGTAGTTTGTGACCCAGGGTTGTTTATTTGTCCCTTGACTCTCTAGTACTTCCTGGGCTGATGTCAAACACCTTCTTGATTTTTTTTCAGCGAGGGTATCTAACCTCAATCCATTAAGTTCAGTGGGGCAGACTTTGGACTTCGGAGATTTCTACAACATTCGATTCTTGAAACCTCTCAATCAAAGTGAATTGTTTCAACAATATTTCATTCTCAGCTTTAGGCTTGTTATGACAAGGTGTCTCTTTTACACATTCACACACACACACACACACAATATATATATATAATTATGAGAACATTTGCTTTTCTCGATTAATAAAAACAAAATATGAAATCATTGAACCCGTTCTGTATATCGTGATCTTTGTTTTATTTAGTCTTCAGATTTCCCTGAGGTCTTAGAGCTCTTAAACAAGAGTTTTTTAGTTTTTTGAAGAATCTAATTGATTCCAAGTAAAATCGTCGACTAAAAAAGCTGTAAATAAAAGGGGTGACGACACTGTTGACGCTGGGGAACACCCGAGCAAGGAAGCGAATGTTTATCGTCAAAGAGCTGAGATTCTGACCCACGTACGACATCTCTGATAATCTGGCAACAAAACAGAAGTAAAGGTCGGTAGAAAGAAAATCCTTATTAACCCATTAAGAAGAAGTAGAGGTGAGAAAGATACACACAAAAAATTCCTTTTTTGTCTCAATATGCAATAGTCATATTATTAGAAAATCATTTTACAGTTTACGACCTACCCTCGCATTAAATAGGAAACTGTATGCTGATGTACAAGAGTGTTACAATAACAATAAACGATAAAAATACAAAGGTAATGAAAGATAGATTACAGTGCTTGCTTGAAGAAAAAGGCAACGAAGGTTACAAAGTAGCCCTTGACTTTGCGATCGCTTATTTCGAGGCGACATGTTGTGAGGACGGGGACCCTCATCTTCTTCGTCGCTGCCTACCCTTCCCAAACTTATCAGATACCCATTCCAAAGTTGTGTCAACTGAGGAAAAGTATGCTGCCTCAAACGAGTATCGAACCGGCGAGTGGGAGCTTCTTTGGGTTTGAATGTCATTACTTCAATCACTAGTCTTTCCGCTTTTTTTCTAAAATGATAACATTGTGGGTACTCACTCGACGATGAAGTATGGAGTCCAGCAGATAAGGGTGGAGACAGTTAGAGTAAACATCATGAGGGTGGTCCGAGGCTTCCGGATGTGTATATGCCGCAGACTCGGAGTGTCAAGAGTTTCTGTTTCTAGCTTCGGTTTCCTTCCATTTTCTTCGATATGTTTTAAGCAGCTAGGCCTTCTTTCTGTGTGTTCAGATACCTTCTGAGCTATTGCTTCTGGTCTTTCGTTAGTTTCCTGGTCTTGCACCTGTTCAGAAATGCTGTTTTTGTTGGTAACGACAGGCAATGCCAAGCTTTCCTTGTAGTCTTCTCTATTCACACTGGTTTCGTTCGTTTCAGGCCGAACGCGGTTTTGCCAATGTCGTGGCTTATTATTCGTCTTTGGGTCACCAAGATATGGGCAGCACACAAGACATTCTTCCGTCTTAGGCTCTTTGACATCTCCCGCCTTCACCTTCGTATCTGCATCACACTGAATGGTCTCCTTTGAAGTTTTGACTTCAGTGGAAGAACCAGAAAACCTTTTAATATCCACATCTTTATGAGTATGAGATGAGGCCAATTCCGTTGAGGATAAAAGTTGATAGACCGGTTGGGCGTCACGCTGATTGGCTTCATCGGAGATACGCTTATCTCTGTTCTTGAGCAGCGTCAGCATGACATCACAGTAGCAAATGACCAACGCTTCTAAAATGATAGCATACGAGATAACGAGCAAAATACCATATGCTTTCTTGAAGTTCACACCCATGTAGTCAGTCGGATACGTGCATCGAATTCCCTGCAAACCGGGTATGCCGATGTCAAAGGGACCCTCTTCCTGAAGGAGTAAGAAAGGGAGAAGAACCAGCGCTGTTAGGGTAAAGGGGATTATCAGAATACAAGTAGCCTGCCACGGGTTCAGATGCCGGCTTAGAGGGTGGCAGATGCGGTCTCGGCGGTCAAAGGCCACGCACACTAGCAGCCAGTAGGACAAGAGGATGGGGAAGACCGCTATGGGCCCCACCAGGCGGCAGTAGGTCACCCCCTGTGAGCAGTAGCTATATCGCATCAAGATAATCTGACGTGGCATACAGAAGATGTTGATAGTGATGTTGCAGGCTGCCATGGCTAGCACAAAAACCCGCGTGGCGCTTGGTGGGAACTGCCTATAGTAAACGAGGAAGACCACCAAATTGCCGGACAGACCAATGGCCAGCAGAAACACCACAAAGATGATGGAGGGCAGAAGAATGTAGAAGGTGTCGTAACTCAGCTGCTCCAGACGTTCCCGACTTTCCTCATCCGTCCACTTACTCTCCGTGGAGACGTCTGGAGAATCAGGAGAATCAGGATAATCAGGATGATCCAGGGAGATTGTAGTTTCCATGGCTAGCGAGGACTGTGAGAAACAAATGAAAGTATAATCGTTTGATACATAAGGATAAATGGTTTATTTCCTTTACTGTTATTTGCAATGTGCGTGATAAATAACATTAAAATATATAAAATAAAGAGTTTCAATGCATGCTTTCATGCCAGACTGTGGGCGGGGCATGCTTACCATCTAACCTTGCGTGCACATAGGTAGCTAGATTCCTAAGTGAACCACCTCACCGTTTCTCAGGCGACTGCACAACATCCGCAGCTGAGTTCGCTGCAGCTTAACCAACACCCTCGAACACACCTCTCCATCTTGTCCACGTCACTTGTGGACATGACGCAAAGAAATGACCAAATCAAAATACGTCATTGTCGTATGACAGCTGAACTCGCTTTGACGTCAGTAGTGACAAGTTCACAAAGTGACGAATCTTTAAGCTAGAACCTAGGTGTTTCTATTTATGACTAACCCATCATGATAAAACCCTCAGTTTTCAAGACATGGTGGTTGTGTTCTTGGCTCCGTTCAGAGACCGGTTGTAACAATATTGTACCTGCAGATACTGTTGAAGATATACTAGCTATTTTTATTTTGTTTAGATGTCTATTACATCACCATCCACGTTTCAGTTTTGCATGGCCGTAAACACGCATATTGGTTTCCTTTTACCCAGGAGGCCATTGACGACGACACGGATCTTGTGCATTCCAGCAAACCAGTCAATCATTCAATTTATTTTTCATTGTTGTTTAATGGATTTTCTGCCGGTAAAACAAATCATGATATTCGTAACTTTAGGACTGATATTTTGTTTTATTGATAGTTTATCGGCCTCTGCATTTTCTTTTGCTCAAATATAGAGAAGGGTACAAAGGCATTAAATGTTTTCGTCTTTTTCGGTCATACCTATGAGACAGTATTTCATATACTTTCTTCTGGTAGGTGATTTGTGTTTTAGCATGTTCAGTATTGACTGAGTTTAATATTACAAGGTCTTACTTTGCCATGTCTTGCAGTTTTGCTTGTAATGTCTAAATAGCTATATGTATGTCAGTCAGCTCGACTGTAAAGATAGGAGTATGAGTCGGGAGTCTGGTACAGATGGATTTCCTGTCGGGATAGTTAGCTTCCAGTTCAGTCGCGTGTGTTTCTGGGTAATGAAAGATGTCGGTATATATCTGTTAACAGTTTTTTTTCATAAATAGTTTTTAGTTTAAATCTTGTTTCGAATTGATTTGGCTTAGTTGTTCGTCTTAGAAATTTTTGGTGAGATCAAAATATGCCTGTGGTTGTGGGCCTGTCATCAATACCAAGCGGACAGCTAAGTGGTTAGACACCAGTATTCTAAAGCCCTACGCGCGAACAACATCCGGTTCGAATCCTGTGTTCCGCATACTTCCAAAACCTGAGTTTGCCGTTGGATGCACCCTATAGCAGTATCAACAGGTCTAAGAACGCTTATACACCATAGCACTTCCCTTTAATAGTTTTATCATTACTGTCAGCCTTAAGCCAGCGTACTAAAGTTCCCGTTTCGACAGGTTACGCTGGGGTCAAATCCGAAGTTTTGAAAAACCATGTCAAATGAACATGTCTCATAAACAATGGGAATCTTTTCATATCAAAGCAATAAAACAGCCGCACGCAACTCACTACTGGCAACTTGCCAACATTTAGTCAGTATTTTGACGTAAAAAAATGTTCACACGCGGACCTAAAGTTGGAGCTGCACACGGTGAAGACGATGATGTTTAAGACGCTGTTGACGGCGATGCACATGCGGGCCATACACATTACGTTCAGCTCGAGATCACTCTCGGCGGCGATAACCATGACTGTATCATTATAGAGCCTGTGGACGAAAACAGATAAGGTTGACTATAAATCTCTTAAAGGTTGTCACTTTTAAAATACAATACACTCAAAGAATAACTAGATTCGATTTACCATTCGACATTCTGGGTAGTCCTAATCTATACTACATACATTCATTCGAAATCAGAATAATGAGTTCAAGGACGGCGAATTCATTATCTTCTCGATGGGGTCAGATACTAAGATGTCTCATGCTGTCTCGCCAAAGGCATAGGTGATCACGAGACCTGACGCTCTCTCTCTCTACAAGCAGTACTAAAACAAAATGTCTATTCTTATTGTTTTGCTAATTGTTCTGATGTTTTATGATAAGGGATTGTCTTTTTTGGTTGAGTATTTTTAGTTTTGTTCTACAGTCTCACTCTTGTATTTTAAGCTATACATTAACCCTTTCTTAAAAGATAAATCGAGTAAAAAGCGAAATGTTTGTTCAGAAGCAAGAACCAATCTAAATATAGAAAGACCAACTCTTTCAAGCAGTGGACCATTTTTAACCGGACAAATATGGACTACCGTTTAATCAATCTTCGCTAAAAATTTTAAAATTACAGTTATTTACAATGATATAAATACTATGCCACACTGAGGCTAACATGTTTCCATGTTAGTCCGGTTAAGAAATGTTTTTACAAGTATTTTCTTTCTCTTGCTACTCACGACACGATGGAGTAAGGAATGAACAAAATAATGCCGACGATCGTCACAACCAGCATCATCAAGATCCTATTGGAAAGTAGATTGTGTCTGACGTGTTGGCTCTCCGCTTTCTTTAGCGACGAAATGTGTGTGGAGCTGCAACTCGTCTGAGTTCTGCTGTCTAAGGAGGGCTCAGCATGTCCAAGGGAGTCTGATTTGCGAGTACTGAGCAAGGGCGCTTCCGTAGGTAGGGTAGACTTTTTTTCATCTGTGGTGTTAGCTGGGGAAGAAACACGCGTTTTAATAGCGTCAACAGAAAAAATATGTTTCTCAGTTTGTTTGACCTCTTTTACCGCAGAGATAGAGGCGGTTGCCGCCACTGACTCCCCAGGAGAGGCTGGTGGTCTAATGTTCGTGAGTGACTTGGAAGCGACGGTGTTAGGAGCGTCCTTCAGATCCACAGATTTGCATTGAGTTTCACTTTGTGCGGACCTTACTCAATGTCAACCGAGTCGCTCATTTTCTTGTCCTGGCTGATGAAACTCGTAGAACTTGACTGCACCTCTATTGGTACAATAGACTTAGTACTGAACTTTTTGTCTTGCTGGTGTAATCGGAAGATGATGCTGCCGTAGGAAAATCCCACGAACGCCAGCAAGATTGCAACGTACGCCAGCACGATGATCCCATACATATGTGAGTTGTTGGGAAAGTCACAAATCCTGCCCTGCAGTCCGGGATACTTCGTGTCGAACTTTCTCTCTCCGTAAAGGAGACCCACAGGCAGCACTAAGAAGGCGCTCAGGATGAAGCACACGACTACGAGCTGACTCGCGTGGAGGGGGCTCAGCTGCCACTCAAACGGTCTGCAGACACGTCTCCAGCGGTCCATGGCCATGCAGACTAGTAGGCTATTTGACATGATAACGGGAAAATGAGCTACGGTGACTAGAAACGCACATAAGGACAGTACAGGGACCTTGTACATGTGCCTCAGTCTGTATATCATGAACGGTACGGTAATCACGCTGGTGAACAGGTCGCAGATAGACATGGCCATGATAAAGACGCGCGTAGTGGACGGCCGGAACTGCGACGCGTACACCACTAAGACCAGAATATTGCCTGGGATGCCGATCGTCATTATTAGCACGCAGAAGACGACGGACGGGAAGACAATGCGGAAGGTCTCCTCGTTAAGTTCCTCAAGTTTCGCATCTTTCTCCAGCTGCGTCCACTCTCCGGCAGTTAAAGAAGAAGCCTCCTGGTTCATTTTCCTGGTCTCGCTCTCCGAAGACGAAATCAATGGGAGCAAAGACCCTGAGGACGAAATTTTTTGCATTGAGAACAGTATAGCTGCTTTTATTGAAACCGTTTATCTCAAAAAATACACCCTGGCTGGTTCTACTTGAAGCTGACTACCCACCCAAATGGAACTTTTAAGGTAGAACTATTTCGGTATTCGAAATTCCCCGCCACTATTTCGGCATTCACGGTGCCCAAGTGATAACATTTCTTAAAGTTCTCAAATATCTAAACTGTACTTCAAAGCAGGGTCAGTTTAAAGATACAATACTTTTAGTCAACGCAGCTAATGTTGCCATTTTCTCTCTAGTAGTTAATTTCATTGATGGTGGAGAGCGATGTCCTTTTACTAAACCGGCTTGATGGGACTGCTTTCTATCATGTTCTCTCATCCGTGTATCCACGTCGAATTCTGGTGTCTGGCCTGTGACTTTTATTGCGATGTTTCCTCTATTCTTGCTTGTTATTTAATTTTTGTCCCATTAGTTGGATGGTGTCTATTGGAAGAAGCGACATGGCACAAGAATTGAAGTGTTTCGAGACTGCTGTCACGTTCGTTTTTTAAGTACCTGAATAGGGCTTTACTCTCACCTATATTGCCCTAAAATTTCAAACGAAGCATTCGGACGACTCTTTCTTTACCTCCCTCTTGACCGTAGGAGGCTCGATAATGCTGTTGCTATTATTATTACTACTACAATTGTTAGTGCGTAAGTAAATTTCAAAAATTCTTACAATTTTTTCTGCCGAGGCTTGGGATTGTTGGACCATAATTTCGTCGCTTTGATGTGCTTGTACCGTTCCTAAATCTTATCGCCGTCGCCGATACACCTGTCCCACATCCATCACAGCCATCGGAACGAGGCCAGCTGACGTCTGATGACGCATTTTTGATGAGATGATGTAAATTTTTTGTTTCGTCATTTACACTAGTGACGTTTCCTCATTTACACTATGTAGTCATTCGGATACGTGCATCGAATTCCCTGCAAACCGGGTATACCGATGTCAAAGGGACCCTCTTCCTGAAGGAGTATGAAAGGGAGAAGAACCAGCGCTGTTAGGGTAAAGGGGATTATCAGAAGACAAGTAGCCTGCCACGGGTTCAGATGCCGGCTTAGAGGGTGGCAGATGCGGTCTCGGCGGTCAAAGGCCACGCACACTAGCAGCCAGTAGGACAAGAGGATGGGGAAGACCGCTATGGGCCCCACCAGGCGGCAATAGGTCACACCCTGCGTGCAGTAGCTATATCGCATCAAGATAATCTGACGTGGCATGCAGAAGATGTTGATGGTGATGTTGCAGGCTGCCATGGCTAGCACAAAAACCCGCGTGGCGCTTGGTGGGAACTGCCTATAGTAAACGAGGAAGACCACCAAATTGCCGGACAGACCAATGGCCAGCAGAAACACCACAAAGATGATGGAGGGCAGAAGAATGTAGAAGGTGTCGTAACTCAGCTGCTCCAGACGTTCCCGACTTTCCTCATCCGTCCACTTACTCTCCGTGGAGACGTCTGGAGAATCAGGAGAATCAGGATAACCCAGGGAGATTGTAGTTTCCATGGCTAGCGATGATTGTGAGAAACAAATCAAAGCATAATCGTTTCATACATTAGGATAAATGGTTTATTTCTTTAACTGTTATTTGCAATGCGCGTGATAAATAAAATAAAAATATATAAAATAAAGAGTTTCAATGCATGCTTTCATGCCAGACTGTGGGCGGGGTATGCTTACCATCTAACCTTGCGTGCACATAGGTAGCTAGATTCCTCAGCGAACCACCTCACCGTTTCTCAGGCGACTGCACAACATCCGCAGCTGAGTTCGCTGCAGCTTAACCAACACCCTCGAACACACCTCTCCATCTTGTCCACGTCACTTGTGGACATGACGCAAAGAAATGACCAAATCAAAATACGTCATTGTCGTATGACAGCTGAACTCGCTTTGACGTCAGTAGTGACAAGTTCACAAAGTGACGAATCTTTAAGCTCGAACCTTGGTGTTTCTATTTATGACTAACCCATCATGATAAAACCCTCAGTTTTCAAGACATGGTGGTTGTGTTCTTGGCTCCGTTCAGAGACCGGTTGTAACAATATTGTACCTGCAGATACTGTTGAAGATATAGTAGCTATTTTTATTTTGTTTAGATGTCTATTACATCACCATCCACGTTTCAGTTTTGCATGGCCGTAAACACGCATATTGAATTTCCTTTTACCCTCGAGGCCATTGACGACGACACGGAACTTGTGCATTCCAGCAAGCAAGTCAATCATTCAATTTATTTTTCATTGTTGTTTTATGGATTTTCTGCCGGTAAAACAAATCATGATATTCGTAACTTTAGGACTGATATTTCGTTTTATTGATTGTTTATCGGCCTCTGCATTTTCATTTGCTCAAATATAGAGAAGGGTACAAAGGCATTAAATGTTTTCATAATTTTTGGTCATACCTATGAGACAGTATTTCATATGCTTTGTTCTGGTAGGTGATTTGTGTTTTAGCACGTTGAGTATTGACTGAGTTTAATATTACAAGGTCTTACTTTGTCATGTCTTGTAGTTTTGCTTGTAATGTCTAAATAGCTATATGTATGTCAGTCAGCTCGACTGTAAAGATATGAGTATGAGTCGGGATTCTGGCACAGATGGATTTGCTGTCGGGATAGTTAGCTTTCAGTTCAGTCGCGTGTGTTTCTGGATAATGAAAGAAGTCGGTATATATCTGTTAACAGTTTTTTTTCATAAATAGTTTTTAGTTTAAATCTTGTTTCGAATTGATTTGGCTTAGTTGTTCGTCTTAGAAATTTTTGGTGAGATCAAAATATGCCTGTGGTTGTGAGCCTGTCATCAATACCAAGCGGACAGCTAAGTGGTTAGACACCAGTATTCTAAAGCCCTACGCGCGAACAACATCCGGTTCGAATCCTGTGTTCCGCATACTTCCAAAACCTGAGTTTGCCGTTGGATGCACCCTATAGCAGTATCAACAGGTCTAAGAACGCTTATACACCATAGCACTTCCCTTTAATAGTTTTATCATTACTGTCAGCCTTAAGCCAGCGTACTAAAGATCACGTTTCGACAGGTTAGGCTGGGGTCAAATCCGAAGTTTTGAAGAACCATGTCAAATGAACATGTCTCATGAACAGTTGGAATCTTTTCATATCAAAGCAATAAACAGCCGCACGCAACTCACTACTGGCAACTTGCCAACATTTAGTCAGTATTTTGACGTAAAAAAATGTTCACACGCGGACCTAAAGTTGGAGCTGCACACGGTGAAGAAGATAATGTTTAAGATGCTGTTGACGGCGACGCACGTGCGGGCAAAACAAAATAAGTTCAGCTCGAGATCACTCTTGGCGGCGTTAACCATGACTGTATTATTTTTGAGCCTGTGGACGAAAACAGATAAGGTTGACTATAAATCTCTTTAAAGGTTGTCACACTTAAAATACAAGACACTCAAAGAATAACTAGATGCGATTTACCATTCGACATTCTGGGTAGTCCTAATCTATACTACATACATTCATTCGAAATCAGAATAATGAGTTCAAGGACGGCGAATTCATTATCTTCACATGCTGTCTCGCCAACGGTATAGGTGATCACGAGACCTGATGATCTCTCTCTCTACAAGCAGTACTAAAACAAAATGTCTATTCTTATTGTTTTGGTATTTTCATTTGTTTTGATGTTTTATGATAAGGAATCGTCTTTTTTGGTTTAGTATTTTTAGTTTTGTTCTACAGTCTCACTCTTGTATTTTAAGCTATACATTAACCCTTTCTTAAAAGATAAATCGAGTAAAAAGCGAAATGTTTGTTCAGAAGCAAGAACCAATCTAAATATAGAAAGACCAACTCTTTCAAGCAGTGGACCATTTTTAACCGGACAAATATGGACTACCGTTTAATCAATGTTCGCTGAAAATTTTTAAATTACAGTTATTTACAATGATATAAATACTATGCCACACCAAGGCCAACATGTTTCCATGTTAGTCCGGTTAAGAAATGTTTTTACAAGTATTTTCTTTCTCTTGCTACTCACTTCACGATGATGTAAGGAATGTACAAAATAATGCCGACGATCGTCAAAACCATCATCATCAAGGTCTTATTGGAAAGTAGACTTGTGTCTGAAGTGTTGGCTCTCCGTTTTCTTTAGCGGCGAGATGTGTGTGGAGCTGCTAATCGACTGAGCTTCTGGTGTCTAAGGAGGGTTCAGCATGTCCAAGGGAGTCTGATTTGCGAGTACTGAGCAAGGGCGCTTCCGTAGGTAGGGTAGACTTTTTTTCATCTGTGGTGTTAGCTGGGAAAGAAACACGCGTTTTCATATCGTTAACAGAATTATGTTTCTCAGTTTGTTTGACCTTTTTCACCGCAGATTGTTTGCGAGATGTAGAGGCGGTTGCCGCCACTGACTCTCGAGGAGAGGCTGGTGGTCTAATGTTCGTGAGTGGCTTGGAAGCGACGGTGTTAGGAGCGTCTTTCAGATCCAGAGATTTGCATTGAGTTTCACTTTGTGTGGACCTTACCTCAATAACATCCGAGTCGCTCATTTTCTTGCCCTGTGTGATGATACTCGTACTTGACTGCTCCTCCATTATACCCTTAGTACTGAACTTTTTGTCTTGCTGGTATAATCGGAAGATGATGTTGCCGTAGGAAAAGCCCACGAACGCCAGCAAGATTGCAACGTACAGCAGCAAGTACCTCCCATACAAACGTGCGTTGTCAGTGCTGGTAAAGTCACAAATCCTGCCCTGCAGTCCCGCATACTTCGTGTCGAACCTTCTCTCTCCGTAAAGCAAACTCACAGGCAGCACAAAGAAGGTGCTCAGGATGGAGCACATGACTACGAGCTGACTCGCGTGGAGGGGGCTCAGCTGCCACTCAACCGGTCTGCAGACACGTCTCCAGCGGTCCATGGCCATGCAGATTAGTAGGTTATTGGACATGATGATGGGAAAATGAGCAGCGGTACCTAGAAACACACATAAGGACGGTACAGGGACCTTGTACATGTGCCTCAGTCTATGTATCATGAATGATAGGGTAATCACGCTGGTGAACAGGTCGCAGAAAGACATGGCCATGATAAAGACGCGCGTAGTGGACGGCCGGAACTGCGACGCGTACACCACGAAGACCAGAATATTGCCTGGGATGCCGATCGTCATTATTAGCACGCAGAAGACGAGGGACGGGAAGACAATGCGGGAGGTCTCCTCGTTAAGTTCCTGAAGTTTCGCATCTTTCTCCAGCTGCGTCCACTCTTCGGCAGTTAAAGAAGAAGCCTCCTGGTTCATTTTCCTGGTCTCGCTCTCCGAAGACGCAATCAATGGGAGCAAAGACCCTGAGGACGAAATTTTTGCATTGAGAACAGTATAGCTGCTTTTATTGAAACCGTTTATCTCAAAAAATACACCCTGGCTGGCTCTACTTGAAGCTGACTACCCACCCAAATGGAACTTTTAAGGTAGAACTATTTCGGTATTCGAAATTCCCCGCCACTATTTCGGCATTCACGGTACCCAAGTGATAACTTTTCTTAAAGTTCTCAAATATCTAAACTGTACTTCAAAGCAGGGTCAGTTTAAAGATACAATACTTTTAGTCAACGCAGCTAATGTTGCCATTTTCTCTCTAGTAGTTAATTTCATTGATGGTGGAGAGCGATGTCCTTTTACTAAACCGGCTTGATGGGACTGCTTTCTATCATGTTCTCTCATCCGTGTATCCACGTCGAATTCTGGTGTCTGGCCTGTGACTTTTATTGCGATGTTTCCTCTGTTCTTGCTTGTTATTTAATTTTTGTCCCATTAGTTGGATGGTGTCTATTGGAAGAAGCGACATGGCACAAGAATTGAAGTGTTTCGAGACTGATGTCACGTTCGCTTTTTAAGTACCTGAATAGGGCTTTACTTTCACCTTTATTGCCCTAAAATTTCCAACGAAGCATTCGGACGACTCTTTCTTTACCTCCCTCTTGACCGTAGGAGGCTCGATAATGCTGTTGCTATTATTATTACTACTACAATTGTTAGTGCGTAAGTAAATTTCTAAAATTCTTACAATTTTTTCTGCCGAAGCTTGGGATTGTTGGACCATAATTTCGTCGCTTTGATGTGCTTGTACCGTTCCTAAATCTTATCGCCGTCGCCGATACACCTGTCCCACATCCATCACAGCCATCGGAACGAGGCCAGCTGACGTCTGATGACGCATTTTTGATGAGATGATGTAAATTTTTTGTTTCGTCATTTACACTAGTGACGTTTCCTCATTTACACTAGTGACGTGGACAACATGGCGACGTGCGTTGGATGCTAGACTGCCGGCGGAACTTTCTCTCCCACGCAGCAAGGTTGCTGGTGCTGTGCAGAGATATGGACATGGGGTTCAAGGTAACAAGATTTTGCTGGGAACACAAGGTGGAATACAATGTTTGCTTCGCTTGAAGTCTTTCATTCCAGCGTGAAAGCTTGCGCTAAAACTCTTTCTGATCTGTGGTCATTGTATCAATATAGTTCATATATCATCATCATCATCATCATCATCACCATCATCATCATTAAATGAAAATGCTCTTAACTTTTTAACAAAAGTTTGAAACAGGTTACGGGAGCAGAAACAACAGCTGACAACATTCCTGAGTCAGGAAATCGGGTTCATTCACAGGAGATTCGTTGAACTCTAACATACTTCTTCAGTACAAAGACGATATCCGGAATACTATTTTTTAAAAAGTTATAGATACAATGGCATAAAATCGTCATATTAATATACGAAGACTATTCAGGTCATGTTGCAAAGTTGAGATCATTGCCATGGAATTCCCTATGTCCGCAGAAGGATATAGGTCCCGTACAAGAGACCATGCTCACATTTTTATACAACAATCTTTGCCAGCAAAAAGGCAATGATATTCAAGAGTAACTTCCCAGGTCTCACGAAACTTTGTACGAAGCAGGGTCGCCACAGTCGTAAGATAAGAGGAACCACTACTTGCAATTTAAAAAAAACATTGTAAAACTTGCATGTTATAATACCAAAAAAAAACTGTTATTCTCGTGAAGTCAGCGCCTCTGCTTTCATTTGTTTCTAGCAGTCGTCGTTAGCCATGAAAGATACATCCTTGCCATACAGCAACTGGACGGAGGAGGAAAAGCGACAGCGTCTGGAGCAGCTGAGTTACGACACTTTCCTGCTTCTCCTGCCTACCGTCTTCTTTCTTGTGGTGCTGATGGTCATCGGTTTGCCCGGCAACCTGCTGGTCATCTTCGTCTACTTCAAACAATTCCCGCCAAGCGCCACGCGGGTCTTCGTGCTGGCCTTGGCGTTCTGTGACCTGAGCATCAATGTCTTCGGCTTTCCGCGTCATATTATCTTGATGCGATATAGCTACTGCTCGCAGGGTGTGACATACTGCCGCCTGGTGGGGCCCGTAGCGGTCTTCCCCATCCTCTTGTCCTACTGGCTGCTGGTGTGCGTGGCCCTCGAACGCCGACACCGTATCTGCAACCCTCTAGGCCATCATCTGGATCCATCGCACGCCATTGCCCTGTTAGTGGTCCCCTTTACCCTAACAACGCTGGTTCTTTTCCCTTTCTTAGGATTTCAGGAAGAGGGTACCTTTGACATTGGCATACCTGGCTTACAGGGGATCCAGTGCACGTTTCCGACCATCACCAACGGCACTGACGTCAATAAAGTCTACGGTTTCTTACTTATCTTCTCCTTCGCCAGCATCTTGACGTTGTTGATCTTATGCTACTTGAATATTTTGTTGGTGGTGTTGAGGCAGAGAGAACAGCATGGGCGATCTGGTGCCAATCAACCTTTAGCCCAACCGATTTCACGGGACTCCTCTACAGGGGATTCAGCACCAACCAGTACGCATGAACAAACAGATCTTACCACGTCTACAGCTCTGAAGGCCACTGTCCCAGGCACTGAGGCCACTGCAGTCACATCTGTCTCTAAAAATAACAACAGCAGCTTTAGTCAGGTGCAAAAGCAACAATCTCCAACTTTTGTAGTCACAGCGGCGGAAGAACCACCGATGTCGTCTAGTAGCATTCAGACTGACCAAACGCGTGTAGGACAACTCAATTCAGGAACAGTAACTTTTGCAACTTCGAGAGCAGAAGACAGTATTTCGAGTCAGCGACAGATTGAGTCTGAGCAGCCACAGCAGCATGTCAAGCAGCATGATTATAGGGGGCTTTCGAAGACCACTCTCATGATGCTTGTGCTCACCGGTGCTACCGTCATCTGCTGCGTCCCTTACTTCTATATGGAGTAAGTACTTGAAATGTTGTCACCCTTTTAGGAGAAACAGGTAGCCAAGTTGTTAAAGCAATAGCGTCTGAACTGGAAGTAATTCACTTGCTGGTTCAATACTCATTTGGCGCTGCGTATTTTCCCACAGTTGAATCAGTTGTGGAATGGGGTATCTGATCATGGGTGTAGTGTGTGTGGAAGGGGCAGGCAGGGATGGAGAAGATATACGTATGACCCTCACAACTGAACTCTATAATAAGTGACCGTAAAGTCAGAGAATTTTAAAAATTGTGTCGACATTTTCCTTAGTGCAGTCGCTTGGCAATCTGTGTGTGTGTGTCATGCGCCGACAGACACGTGTATGTCGGCACTCTTCTCCTTTCTTGCCTTCCATTTACCTTTGTATATTTTGTCCATTGTATATTGTTTTATTGTAGAAGTCTTGTATGTTAACATATGGATTCCTTTCTAAAGTTTGAATAAGTAGTAAAATGCAAAATAATTTCCTTATCATATTATTCAGACAGACAACAAAGATAAATTTCTGTGTCGTCAACTTCTTATTCTTCTCATTTACACTTTGACTAAATTTTACTTTTTGTTTTGTTGCCAGGCTCTCACGATATAGCTACGTGGGTCATGGTCTCAGCCCTTTCACGATTAACATTCGCTTCCTTGCTCGGGTGTTCCCCAGCGTCAACAGTGTCATCAATCCTTTTATTTACAACTTTTTTAATCCCCGATTTCAAGTGGAAAGCCAACGATTTATAACAAAAATGAAAAACTACTTGTTTCAGGATTTCTAAAAACTTTTCTTAAATTAAATCACACAATAAATGAACTCTGAACCTGTATTTTGCTAGCATAACGATTGTACAACTGGTGGGGAGAGCGGCCTAAGCCGGAGAGAAAAGACGGTTACCTCCTAATGTTAGCTCGAGATAGCTTACCCCTTCGCACACCCACTCAGTCACACCGCACGTCCGAAGGATCCTGCACAGCTAAATCCTTTCATTCGCGTGAGTAAAGCAACAACTGAAAACGCAGTTGAAAAAAAAAACTATTCAAAGGAATATAATTAGACTAAAAAGGGTGGACACAAAATCAAATAATGATGCATCTTTTTGTAGAAATTAGGGCTCTGACAATAACAGTCATAAATATATATACACATTCAGGATTCCGTTCCTGAGTAAATAGTTTGCTGCTTTCTGAAACCACACTCGCATTCCCCCCCCCCCCTGGATTCAGTTCGTCGCGGAGGACAATGGCAGTGCCGTTTGGCTACCTGTCCCCTTGATGGTTTATAGAAAATGCAGGGCGAGTCGATCTTGGCGTCCCGATGTCACCAATGATGGACTTCTCATGGCATCTATTGCTTCAAAGAGTGAACGACAGCGGCGATGACTAAGGTTCATCCGGTAGTTGTCTCACACAGACGACAATAAGTTGGGCCGGTAGTAGGGTGGAATTCACTCAAGCATCGTAGATTATTTTATATTGTCTACAGAACTCATTAATTTAATTAAAGGCTTGATTGTCCTTAATGAGTTTTACTCTGATATTCACTATCCACTAGAACTTCATCTGAAACCAGCATCCAAACCAAATACTCAACTTAAAGTACTCCCAATCCTCAGTGAGGATAACGTGAAGAAGAGTGCAATACTGAAGAAGCCCAAGTTGAAAAGCAGAATGAAAGGTGACTTTATTGGCTTTCTAAATCCTAACAAGATTAGACAGCTAACAAATGGAGTTAATGAGTTGTTACAAAAAAGCGAGGAAGAACACTAAGACATGATTGATGAACTGATAAAAAGAGGTATGTAATATTATGCTGGATAGTGCTAGCAGTTGTTGTCTATTCCCTCATGCCAGCTATGCAAAGAAACATTATGTCTCTAGTCAAAATATAGATGAATTGATAATATGGGAGGGTGGGTAGGTGTGTGTGAGATATTGTACATTGTGATGGGAGTGTGTTAATATGTACAGTACTCCTTGTGGGTAAAGAAATAGTAAACAACACAGAATGAATGTCTAGGACATTGAGAGAGAGAGAACTGCTGACAGCAAGGAACGACAGTGATGATGATACGGTTGACCTGTGTTGGCGAATTTCACTTAGTCCTTGGAGAAGAGGCAATACACTCTTGCAATGCATTTCATTTCGTTAAGTTAACCAGACCACAAGTGCCAGCAGACAGTAAGTTAATGTTCTGGAAAAATGTGCCTCTCTTTAGACCTACTGTCTACAGCTGTTCAAACACTCAGAGACCATTGTCTTCTGCTCTAAAATTAAAGGGATAAGACACTTGTCAGATTAGGGACTTAAACATCAGCACAATGAGATGATAATGTGGTGGACATTCTATAACAATATAGGAATCTACATCAATGAATTGATCAGTTTCTGGACATATTTGCAATGTTTTAGTTTTTTTCTATGCAAGAATAATACTTCCATTTCCTTTCATCTTGTTTTCTTTAATACACATATCTGGTATTGCAGTCATGTTTTTAATTGTTAAACCAAAGTTATGTTCTTTAACAGCTTATATTCAGATTGATAGCATCTACTTTGTACACAATTTTCCCAAAAATGTTGTATTTTTAACAAGAAGCTGAGCTTTAAGAATGTACATGGGCTCACTGTGAAATGTACAAACTAATTTTTGCATGCATTTTCATGCTGGCCTAATATTTGTGTAATCTTGACTTTTTTGTTTACTTAACTGAATGTCTGTAACACCTTTTATCATATTTCTTTAGACTAGCTATACTATTTAATGCAGTTGTTTTTGTTGCAAAAGATTTAACCATACTATTCATATTTATCCAAGTAATAATTAAAGGCACAATGCATTGCAGTAAATTAAAGCTGGATATCTATCCTCTTCACTACTGCATCACAAATGGGAAATATTCATTAAAACCTTTCTTTCATATCAGAGTCCATCTGTTTCTTTTTGCTCAATCTAGTGAAGCTTCTTCTCTCTCTTTATATATATATAGCCAACCCATTGCGTCCACAAATTCAAGCAATCACTGACCTATTCTAAACAAATTCTAGAAAAACTGTGAAAAGGATTTGCATCAGAATAAGCAATGATAACAGTTCTGTATTTAATATGGTAATAACATACCATTCTCATCTCATCTTTGGACTGCTAGTGTTTGACTGGTAAGCTAGTATACACTATAAAATCGCAAAGAATAAAAAGGTCAAATTTTTAAGTAGGCCATAGGTCCTTTTTCAGGATATATCCTAATAAGTAATATCCAGAAAAAGTATTTGCTGCCTCTAATCTTACTTATCCAATCGTGCATCTAAAAAGTCTATGTCTTTTTTTATTTGTTTAATTAACAAATTCACATAACTTATAACCTTGATTTTTATACAAAACAAAATTAATGCAGAAATTAATCATTCTTTGTTATTTTAGTGCAGGTTCAAAAGCAATCATGCCAAATGTTTGCTAATAGCTTACATTATAACCCATGGTATTAACTATTTGGCTGCCGCATTAACCATAAGCCGTTGCATTTTGGGTGCAAGTAGAGGTGCTCAATAAATATTTTCATTAGGTGGGGTGACAAAATTTAACAATTACACTAAAATCATATTTTGCGTTTACAGTAGCCATGATAGAGAGAAAAATAGGTATAAAAACCTCCAAGAAATGAGTCCCAATCAATGGCAAAATATGTATGCACAATGCCACAAGCAGCTTATTTGATCACTCACTGTTATTGCGGAAGGAGATTTCAAATTTCCGTGTAAAGCTGCATGAACTTCAAGCATGTGAAAGCAAAGATGCACAGGACCATGCCATTCCTTTGTGTCAGTGTCTGCTGGAGATAACTGGCATTAGTCTGTGAGGAAGATGAAAACGCAGACTGGTACCAATCCTTACAGATTGCAACAGGCCAGCAAAGCAAGCGATTCACACCTAAATGATACTAACAACCAAATTAAACAAAACCATCGATTGTAACTAAAATTAAGTACTAAATTATATTATAAACAAGACGATAAACAATATATGACAGTATTTAATACCTTAAGGATGTTTATCTCTTTCTCGACAGTCGTCTGCCTCTTCCTTTCTTACCATCAGAGTAGTTTCCCCGGGACGAGGCGGGGACCTTAAGGAAAATCGTCTTGTTTACGAAGTTACACACCAGTTTCGAAACACCACGGAGAATACTTCAAGTTTTCTTTTCCTATAACACACTTGTGACAGCTTTATAAGTATTTCTCCAGGTACAAAACAGCATCTGCGGGATCTGAACACGGCTTATAACTTCGGAAACAAGATGCTTTTCCTTTAGTTTTCCACTTTGGCCTTGATAGACGACTTTCGTTTAATAATTTGCAAAGTGCAAACGCATTTTTCCTGTCCATGTGCATGACCCAGACCAAAGTATGTATTTCACCTTCTTAACTATAATAATAATGCATTCATATGAGTCTGCTATTTTTTTTCTCTGTGACTCGCTGTCTCTAGTTCACTAAGAATTCGACATCGGATCGTCCCTTCTAAACCTTTGTGCCACCTTACCTCATCTTTCTGAGGTTTAAAGACAACCCGAGTGAACATTTGATTTGTGTATTTTCAGTATGATAATTGTCTGCAAGTTTAATGGTCACCAGATTTCCTGCAGCATTTAGAAAGCTTGATCGAGCTATAATCAACCAATGCTGGAGGTCGAATTTTCGATGTCGGTACCAAGATAATGAACTCCTGCACACTTCTTTCAACTGCATATATACTTCCAGTAATTTCTAATTAAAAAAGGTAGTGATAATAATATAGCAGTTTTCCCCTTTTTGTTCTTCTGATGTTGAGCAAACAAAGCTTTAAAACTTCTAGTTTGATCACATCTCACAAAACAAAAAAATTATAATTCTGTCTGTTCATCGATAGATTATTTCTATACAAGCAAATATATACTTTTTAACTGTGTTACTTTAGATTTTACATGAACCTTTAGGAAATGATTTTTTTTAAAAAAAACAAAATTCCAAAAGCGTCAGTTTTACATAGCATTTCTTTCTTTGCGAGGGTTACTGAATTTAAAACCACTTTGACATTCTCCCACGGATTAATCTGTGTGACTTGACGAGAAACTGACGACACTGTAGACGAAAGTTTGGATTACAAAAGCTGTAGATGAAAGGGTTGATGACACTGTTGACGCTGGGAAAGACTATACAGAGGAACCGCATATTCAGAGTCCATGCGCTCAGGTGAAGGTTGACTTCCTTCCACATCGGACACACTGCAAAGATATGTAAATAGGACATTTAGTATCGTCAACAAGGGCCGTTCCATTAGGTTTCTGTAATAATTATTGTGTTTACAAGGTGGGAAGTGTATAAAGCAACGGACACAAAAGATCAACAGCTTGCAGAATCAGAACGGAACCTTGAGGTTGTCCAAGACTCTAGACCACTCATAAACATTCATCACATTAATATGTATGATGTTCTTGAGAGTGCACTACAATGATCAGGTTGTAAACATTTTATCGCCAAATTTTGCAGACATCCAGTTTCTTAAGAGCATATCAGGGATACAGCATTATATCGATGGCTATATAAAAAGAATATCCTCTATAAATGTCTATGTTTTTTGCTTGAGATTGTACCCCTGAAGATCTTGTGGCCAGTTTTTATTCCCAGAGGCGTTGCGCATAATCTCATCTCCCTCCTTTACCTTCCCTAACACTCAATGGAATCAGGATCGATTTAAGACAGCTAGGCCTACTTGAAAAAATTTTCTACACTACACTTGGATTCGAACCCTTGTGGTACAACACGCTGTCTTTCTTTTTCCCCATACACACGAGAAGGATTCTGTTTCAGTTGGCTACAGCAGCGATGGTCGAAAGACACTAGGCTATAATGTACTTACGACACTGCGATGTTGGGGACGCAGCAGACGATAGTAACTCCGGTCAGGACCAGCATCATCAGTGTGGTTCTTGAAAATGGAAGCCTCTTCTTCAGGTGACCGCCTGGTGCACCCCGAGTACGGACCCCAAATCTCGAAACTTCGCTCTCGCGACCTTCATCCCCGCTGTGTGTCGGGTCGTCAGAGCTTCTTTCCGTTGGTCCACGCTCGGGGTCAGCGTTGCGCTCGTGGTTAAGGCTATTTACCGTACTAGTCTCTGATGCATCAAGCTGTCTGACCTCTTGCCTTTCGTCCATAGATGACAGCTCTACTGACATGTCTGCAGTTTTAACATCCGTCTCGACAGTCTCTTCCGTCAGGCTTTCATGCGAGTCTCTAGTGTCTTGAATCGATTCGTTGACCTTGGTCATTTTAAACTCACCGGTTGACTAACACACCATTTCCTTGATTTCCAAAATACCGATGCATTTTGTTTTGCTGGCACACCTTGTACACTATGTGCGCATAAGCGAATGTCCCCATGGAGAATCCAACGATAAAGAAGATCATCAAGGCAAATTGAAACATTTTTTCAACGTTCACACCTAAGTATGAAGATTGTAATTCGCAATTACTTCCATTAAGCCCAGGTACACCTGTTTCGAAAGGCATTTCACCGTAGAAGGGCATGAAGGGAAACAAGAGGACAGCAGTCAGAGCGAAAGGAAGAATCAGCAGGTAGGTGGCATGACGAGCGCTCAGCTGACGTCGAAGAGGGTGGCAGATGCGACGTCGACGATCGAAAGCCACGCAGGCGAGAATCCAGTAGGACATGAGGATAGGGAACATGGTTAACATTCCCATCACCTGACAGTAAGTAGATCCGTGGGTAGTGTAGGTAAATCTCATCAGAACAATGTGCCTGGGCAAGGTGAAGACGTTGGTCACCAGATCAACCACAGCCATGGCCAGTACAAACACGCGCGTGGCGCTGGCCTTGAACCTCTTGAGGTAAACAAGAAAGACGAGAAGGTTGCCAGGGACCCCGACGACGATCAGCATCGTTACAAACAAGATCATGGGAATTAAATCGATGAAAGTGCCATGATTCAGTTTTTCCAAGCGTTGATGTATCTCCTGCGACGTCCAATTCCAGTTGCTGCTTGTTGATGGACCATACTGGTCGGTCGTTGATCTATTGGTTGATGTCATCTTTGGTTGCCTTTTCACAATCACTTTGAAGTTTTATGATTGGGCAAAGATTTGACTGGATGCAGCTGTAGAGGCGTATTGCAGCTCAATTTTGTCAGCTGACCCATTGAACTGCGGTTTGCACGAAGGATTCCTTAAGAATACAGCTGAAGACAGAGCACAAAGGCATATCATGCTAAGAGAGCCTATCTATCAGTTGATCATATGTCGGATTTACGAGGAAGTGCTCGCCCAATTTACTTGACTTTGTAAACAGCACAGACATCTGGCTGGCTGGCCCTGGCTCAGATTCCCTGCTGACCAGTCTAACGTCTGGCAGGATGTGACAAGCAATAAGGACACAGAACGACACAGGCTTTTCCTCTCTCCGGTAAAACGAGGAAAATTTCAATTTAGCAAGCACGCCCTTCACTGTCATGATATTCTATTATGTTTCTCCTTCTATTATATTTTATTTCTTCATGAGTATGTGTGCGTGTGCGCGTGCGACCGAACGTACATGCGTATGTAACTATGAGTCATTGTCATCATCGGAAGACTCGTTCTGGTTATTGATATCATTGCGCAGGACGTCCATTTGAGAAATGATATTTGTTTTAAAAATGATGTACTTTAAACATTGAATTATCAATATCATATAAGCTGGTAGTAAACGTGTAGACGTATTTAGCGAGTTTTGATATTTTGTCTTCCCTTTTGAAAGCAACATTCATTGTGAAAAGCTTGCGAAGTGGTTTTGATGCAGAACTTCTTGTCATTGTTATCATACGAATATTAAATTTAAACCAGGTTGTCAGGAAAAAAAGCCTTTAGACATATCAAAGTAACAATCGAACGCCCACTTGCATTGTAAATGATATGTCAAAGCATTTGAACTACTCAGTACTAAAAACAAACTCTATGCTCTTAATAAAAGAATAGCATTCTGAGTACAGAATGTTTCCTTTGTTATCAAACAGAAATCTTCCATCTTGTTAACATCATTTTCTATCCGCTAGTGACACTTGGAGAGATGATCAACAGTGTTGATAGTGATGGCGGATGTAGCGAGTGTTAAAAGATGAAGTGCCGAATCCTTCCATCTCAAACATATAAATACATGAGCGTGCTCAAACTATTTCGTAAATAGTTTCGTTTTTGTATAGACATGCTATTTCCTACTACATTCCTGGCCACGAAACCCACCTGGACTGGATGCCACCCGAAACCAAATCTGAGAGTCGGGGGAAACGGGGTGTGCGGTCCAGAAACAAATTAAGGCAATGCAAATCTTGTCATATGCAGTGATGGGAAAATGTTCTGTCGATGTGAAAACAAAATGATCTGGTCTTACATACAACACCTTGAAACTACCTTTGACATAATAAGCGGTGAATTTATTTACTGCAAGTTGAGGAAAACACTACCGAATACCACCGATGACCATCGCAACTACTTCCTTTATCACCTATACGTGAGTATTAACATCTTAGGTTCCTGTTATTTTGTAACCCAACTATTAGTTATTGTCATATTTCTTGATGCGGATTTTTCTAGCATTCACTAATCACGGACATTAGCAAATGAAATACCCTTTTTTTAATAAACGACTCAGGTAAAATGTTTTAAAATATTTCCGTGTGGAATGTTTCTGTCTTCAAGTGCGAGTTGTGTCAAATTGTTTCAAGGTGTAAAATTTCGTAAGCATCAGTTCGTCATTGTTTTATCAAAGTCTATCTTTATCTGCGATTTGTATCAGTTCATCGTCGTCATTGCTCCAATCAAAGACGATTTCCACTTTAACTATGGCTATTGCTCCTTTCGTTCTTCGTTCTCAGTGTCTCCACGCTTGTAATTCGAGCAGCAGGTCTTCTTCATCATCAAATACAGCAATTGTATGTCACTAGTCTCAAATATATAAAACTTTAAAGAGATGCATATTCCAGTTTTGAAAACATTGAACTACGACTTTTTCTTTGTTTTCAGAAACTTTATCGAGGATGACGACAGTTTCTACGAGTGCCTGCAACTTCTCCCATCAAGAAGACAACAGCACACAAAGAGAAATAAACTTTTGTTTGGAATACCTCAACTATGCAGCGTTTAATAGCCTCTTCCCTTTGGTTGTACTTCTAATTGTGATTATCATTGTCGGCTTTTGCGGGAACCTCCTCGTCTTCTCCGTGTACTTCAAACAGTTCGATGCCAGCGCCACGCGTGTGTTCGTGCTGGCCATGTCCGCCTGCGATCTCCTCACCAACGTATTTTTACTGAACTGGTTGATTCATAATATGAGATACAAATATACAAAAGGGGATATTTTCTGCAAATTTCAATTTAGTTTGGCAACATGTCCAATTTTCATGTCATTCCAGATCCTCGTGTGTGTCGCCCTGGATCGTCGCCGCCGCATCTGCCAGATTCATAAACGACAACTGAACGCCCGACAAGCGACTTACCTGTTGATTTTCCCTTTTATTTTGGTCCTTTGTATTGTTTGTCCTTTTGCAGTTTTGTACGGCGCAAAGACTTTAGAGACTGACTTACCTGAAATAAAAGGAACTACTTGCGGGTTTGCGGATACACAATTTGGAAGAAAAGTAAAAATAGCTTATGGCGCTACCATTGGAACTGGCTATGGAGTCGGCTTTGCATTACTGACATTTTCTTACATGCAGATCTCTCGCAAAATTTATCACCAGAAAAAGAAGATTGAAAAACTGAATATTACAGCGCTTTCTCCCGAGGACAAGCATAAAAACAAAGGGAATGCTAAAAACACGGACGAAGTGGAAATAGAGTTTCAGAAAAATACTCCTTCTAATGATTTCGAAACCACAACCGATTGTCCAGATCTTTCTGATCAAAAAGAACGAATGCGTTTGGAGATGACGACGAGCGACTTTGTCGAACGCCCGGTGAATGTAGGCCCTTGTTCAAACTTGCGTCATCCCCAGGACATATCTGCTCGAAAAAAATATGTTATCATGATGAACATAACAGACAAGATGTCTACAGACGCACACGGACTTCCAAAAAGTCTACTGGGCCGAGGGGGAAAGTAGAAAGTACCTCTGGAAGGTCGACTCCAGAATGTTCCATCAAAAATTCGATTCCAGCGAGCAAGAAAGTGTCCAAGAGTGAAGCGACTTCTGCATCAGCGAAAAAAATTTCAGCCTCTTCAGTTCTAGAGAGGTTCGCAGGGTTTCATGCAAAACATACAGGTCACGTTTGCTTGGAAACTACCCAAGATCTCCGTTTTCAAAAAGCTTGGCGGAAACAGCGTCGTAAGGCATTTTTTTCCAAAACGACTCTTATGATGTTTGTGTTGAGTGTCGCAACCCTTGTCGTCTATGTCCCTTACATCACTGTGGTGTGAGTATTCAAGGACTCGTGAGATGTATTTTGTTTAATGAATCGGTGAAGTTGGACCCAATATAATATTACTCTTCATCTCATTAAATAACCCCGTCGATTTTTGAGATACACAGCTACAGCCCTTCCTATCCACTACATGACGTCACAGTTGTGCACAGCTAGCCTCCATATGGTCCCACGTTTTCATTGGTTGAGGCCTTGACATAGTAACAATTTCCTTGCCCAATCGTAATGTTCTTCCGTAATTAAGGCGTGTATCTTAAGAACCGATGTGGTGTGTTCACTAAGTTTTAAGAAAATAATAAAAAAAGGTATATTTTTAAATTACATGATGTACTCTATCTAACAAATAGAGGCGCATAGAAAACGGTTATGTTTATGATGTTGATAACATGAATATTATTGTGAGTAAACATTGCTAGTAAATCAGATATATCTTTAAATGTCAGGCTATCTACATGTTTTACTGTCAATCATAACTAGCCTCTGCTTTTTTAGTGTTCTAATACACTTTTCTCCTTTTTATTTGCTGGTATTTACTTTCTGGCTTCACAGACTGCTTCAAATCCAATCCACAAGAGTTCATATGAACACACAGCAACTGAAAATCATCTTTCGATCCTTTCCAATCATCAACAGTGTCATCAACCCTTTTATCTACAGCTTCTGCAATCCAAAGTTTCGCCAGGAGTGTCGTCGGTTTCTGAAGAAGTGCAGTAACACCATTTATCCAAGGATGTGATTTTTTTTTTCCTTTTACAATAAATGTTTTCTATCTTTAATGGTTGGATGAAGCAACGATTTTTACAAAATGTGCGTACTGCACGAAGAAAGTAATTACATCCTTATTCAGAGACCACTATTCACACTCGAAAAATCGTGGCGAAAAAGAATTCTGTGAAAGTGCAAACTTATTACTCGTGGATTATCTAACAACCTAGGTTTCCAGAAGTGAATTGTGCTGGGCTAACAGTGTTCTTGGTCATCCTACCAACTTTGACTTTTATTCACAAAGCATGTGTATACAGAAATATGAATTTGTTATACACTGCTGATACATTTCAGTGACTGGTTCGGTAAGAAAAATAATCCAAAAAAAAAAATCGACGGTCAAGTGTAGCGACAACATAAAGAACAGATCAGTGAAAACGAACCACAGATGCACTGGGAAATTAGTGTGAGCATACCGAAGACTAAACAGCATATCCCTACACGTTAAATGGAATTCACCTGGTGTAAGGGAAGTAATCGAATGACTCTATAGAAAGGTTGCACATCATGATGCTCTGAAGCCCTTGCTTGAAACTTTATCAAACGTTTGGTTTACTGAGATATCGCTCTCTTTTCTTGAAATGCATGAAAATATTTTTTCATATATCTTTTAAGAAATTGTGATTGACGATTGATAATGCTTTAGGTCTCTCTCTCTTAATTATCTCCCTTCATGAGACATTCTTGCCTTGTTTCCTGCTATTTTCCTATAAGGTAAAAAAAGGTAAAGGTCGTCCCATAACCTTTAAAGGTCGTTTGGGGAGTGAGGTGTTAGAGACCCCACTTTTCTCGGGGCCAGCTTTTTACATGAGGGTGGTGCCCATTCTCCTCGCTGCCTCACCTTCCCCGACCCTCTATGGAGTCAGGTAATTCCCTTCAGCTGGGTCGACTGGGGGAAGTTTGCTTTATCGGGAATTGAACCAGCGCGCTCTCGGTTCGGACGCCAACGCTCTAACCACTCGGCCGGCCTCTTCCCATAACTGGCTCATATTTAATTTTTCTATTTTACAAAGTAAAATGCAACCTTGGTTGTTTACACCGGATAACACAATTTCGTGATTGTTTTATAACATTTTTATCAACGCTTTATATATATATATATGCAGTAAATATAAATGTACATGATGTATATACAACATCAAAATTTGAAGTATCTATGACAAAAGTGAGCAGGACTGATGAATGACTGAGGATTTGTTTATTTTTTGTCTGTTAAGATAACTTGCTGAAGTCTGCAATAAACATATCATCTTTTTGTCTTAGCTGGGCCGAATTTAGTTTTTCCTACAGTTTGTGTGAAAGGAACAAGTCGAACGAGTGAAATGAAGCTGTTCTAGTGTGTGTATTTATATGTACCTATGCGTGTGTGTGTATATATATATATAGGCTCAGTACTTAAGTTAGTACTTCAGTGTTCTTCTGTATTCACATCGTTTAACCACCCCATGGACAAAGGTGTAAGAACAAGTTGGAACAGGTGTAAGATACAGAACAAAACAATTATGGATGTCACTCGTTCTATCTCAAGCATTGTCTACGTGTCCAAATATGCAGCCAACCATGACAAAGAACAAAGTTAGTCTTAATTTTCACTTAATCCTGGTGTGATGCTCACTTCCAATCAATCCTCAGAAACATTCGTTTGACAGACTTACTGTCTGTACATACACAAGAGACTGTCTTACAATGATGGCACACACCTTGGAGTACAGAGCTATGTCAATGTGTGTATATAATTATCTATTGCGTATCTCTTCATGTGTCTACGATTATTAACGTATTTAGCTAGAGCTTAGTCTATCAATGTGTCTTGTCTATAGGACTAAGACTAAACATGTATCTATACGATTCTCTCTTATGTCTATGTCTGTCTTTAATTAATGATACTTAAAGATGTCGACAACTTGTATCAGGCTTCTGAGTGTTTACTTCCTCAGTTTTACATCCACTGGACAGCAATACACCGGTTATTCTTCTTTTTTTTAATCAACGAGTCTGTTAAAAAATTTAAAACACTTTCATGTAGAATCTCTGTGTGCAACTTGTTTCAAGGAGTAAAATTTCGTCAAGTTCAGATCGTCATTGTTTATCAATTAATCTTCATGTGCGTATCACTTCATCGTCATCATTGTTACAAACGTCTTCCCCTCTATCTCTGACTATTATTACTGCTCTCTTCTACTACGAGTTCGACCTACATCTCCGAGTCTGCCCTCTGGATGTACTCACTTCTTCACCCGACAGTGACATCTTCACATCACACATCTACCTCTCACAGGTACCACCAGTGCTGATCGAGTAGTCCTTTGACATTTCAAGAATACAACTACTGTCTTTCGTCGTAGACTTTACACTTCTGATATAGCTCTTATATGGACTTCTTATCTAAAGCTTCAAAGATATGCATTTCAGTTTTAATACCTTCCTAAATAATTTCGTATTTCTTTTCAGAAATATCATCAAGGATGACTGCAATTTATACGAGTGCCGGGAACTTAACTCAACAAGGGACATTACAAAAAGAAACCATCACACCGGAAGAAAAAAACTCTTATTTGAAAAAACTAGACTATGAAACATTCATTCAGTTACTTCCTTATTTTGTATTTCTAATTGTGTTGATCTTAGTCGGCGTCTTCGGTAACCTCCTTGTCTTCTTCGTGTACTTCAAACAGTTCAAGGCCAGCTCTACCCGTGTATTCGTGCTGGCCATGGCCGTCTGTGATTTCCTGGCCAGCATCTTTACATTGGCGTGGATGCTGCAGGATATGAGATACAGATATACAAGCGTGGATATTTTCTGCAAACTGAAGAGGTTATTTAGCACACTCCCAATTTTTATGTCCTACCTGATCCTCGTGTGTGTCGCCCTCGATCGTCGCCGTCGCATCTGCCAGTTTCACAAACGACAACTGAACCCACGACAAGCGACTTACCTGATGATACTCGCTGTTATTGTCACCGTTTGTGTTGTTTGTCCTTTCGCCTTTCTGTACGGCGTAGAGCCTTTAGAGACTGACTTACCTGAAATAACAGGAACTACTTGCGGATTTTCGAATTTACCATTTGGAATAAAAGTAAAACAAGCTTACGGCGTTACCATGGGAATCGTCTATGGTGTCGGTTTTGTACTACTGATATCATCCTACATGCAGATCTCTTACAAATTTATCACTTGAGAAACAATAAGATTGTACGATTAAATGTTAGTGAGGTTTCTCACGCGAACAAGCATACCAAACTATCGAAAAACAACGGCAAAGAACAGAGTGAGTTCAACAAAAGTATTTCTGCCCCTGACTTCGACACCAGATCTTGTTTCTCAGAACGTAGTTTAAAGATGGAGACGAGGGACTTTGTCGAGTGCCCGGTGAATGTAGACAGTAGTTCAAGCTCGCATCGTCCCCATGACATGACTGCTACAGGAAAAAATGTCTTGAAGATAACTGTCACGACAAACATGACGCAGAAGATGTCTACAGACGCCCAGAGAAATCCAGAAGGTGTACCAAAGCGAACTTAAGAGGTCAGCTAGGATCATCAGCGGGTAACTTTACGACGAGGATTCCGGAAAGTTCCATCAAGAAGTCAGTTACGACGAGTATGAATGTGTCCAAGAGAAAACCGTTGTCGGAATCATTGAAGACAAATATCAGCTGTTGAGAGCTGTACAACCTTGCCTGGAGAAAGAACGAGGCAAGATAGCATAAAAACCAGCGAAAGGTCACCAGATCTTCGTTTTCAATCTTCCAGGTTGAGTCACCGTAAGAAGGCGCTTCTTTCCAAAACGACTCTAATGATGTTTGTGTTGAGTGTCGCAACTCTTGTCTTCTATGTCCCTTACATCGCCGTGATGTAAGTATTTAAAGATTCGTGAGGTCCACTTTTTTCACCTAGTTTGAAGTAAATAAGAAAATACGTACATCTTATATTTCACTTTTTACAATCAGTTATCTGTTGTGCTCTCTTCAACAATCAGAGTCCTTTGGAGACATTTTTATCACGATATTGGTAAAGTAAGTGACTGATAATGTTATGCAAGTGCAAATGTTTGTTAGAATGTCAGTCTATCTGCATGTTATACTATCAATCGCGTCCAGAGAGTTCTTTTGTATTGTTGTGATACACACTTCAGTTTTGCTGGTCTTTCATTTCTGACTTTACAGGGCATTTGGCAGAAACAACAAGAACACTCTTACCACCACCCAGCGACTGAACATGAATTTAGTCTCGCGATGCTTTCCATTCCTCAACAGTGTCATCAACCCTTTTATCTACAGCTTCTGCAATCCAAAGTTTCGTCAGGAGTGTCGTCTTTTTCTGACGAAGATCCGTAACACCCTTTATCCACAAATGTGATTTTTCCTTTTGCAAAACAATTTTCCTATTTTTAGTATGTGGATGGAGCAAAGACATTTAGTGTGTTTACTAACCGTACATTATTCACACTTGAAAAAAATCAAGAATTCTGCGAAAGTGTAAACTGATTATCTTACATTTTTACACGGTATGGATTATCTAACAACCTAGATTTCCTGAACGAACTTCGTTTGGACTTCATAAAGCATGTATATATTCTATTACTGTATCTGAGTTAGGTCGATTGTAGATAGAGTGCATAACACCCTGACACCTGTGTATCAATGAATTCGGAGGATATTTACTCAAATCGCTGTACCAGCCGGTGTTTCATCAAAGGTGTTCCCCTTTGATAACTCTTATCTTGGTGAAACAGGGCAAAAATCTTAATTCTCAATTCTCTTGAACACAAATTGTTTTTCTAGACTTAACAAATAATGGAAATAATTGTACAAAAATGTTTGATATATACTATTATTGATTATCTGAATGAAAGGAAACGTTTAAATCGAAAATGAATATTGCAGTCAACATGTTGCCCATTGTGTTGTTTTTTTTTATTCTTCATTATTTACCAAATACAAATAAATTAATATTTTTGTGTTCTAGTACATAGAAGAATATCGTTTGGGTTAAAATGAATCACTCTGACATTCTGTAGTTTCTTGCATGCTTTTTCAATTGTTCAAATGTTTCTTGCGTTAATTAACGGATGTGCTGGAATGTGTGAGTACAGTGCTCATTCGCAAGCCCGGGTACATTGTAGGTAGACACATCACTCGTCAAGAGTGTAAGACGTGTCTCGTCGCGGTCTCCGAGTGAAGTAGGTTTCTTCTTCTTGTTGATAGTCATGTAATGCAATTTTGATGACTGCTTATTAAATGTGAAAAAATGCTTTTTAGACTGTTTATTTTGATACAAGAATTGAAGGTTTTTTCCTTCAACACAGAGAACGAAAAAGAATGAATGAGACAGGAGAAGGAGTAATAGGAGTTGCAGGTTTATCTGAGAAAGTATTTGGTGCAACACGACCGTATACGTGAGCATTTGTCAAGTGGAAAATAAATCATCCACACTGACCTTACTTGTCTTGGGGACCTTTGTTGGACTTTCCCATTTTTATCCGAGAATGCCGAGGTATATGGATGACCTCTTTGACATGGACAGAATAGCCAAGTGTTCGTGCATTATTTTTGAGTCACGGATATGTGTGTAACATATGGTGGCATGTGAGTAATATGTGTAATGTGTGTGTAATGTGTAGTATGTTTCGTACGTGTTGATATCGTGGGTCTGCCGATGACACAGCACCGAACCATGACAAACGTCTTATTAGAATCTTTTGGATTGTATTCACGATAACCCTTCACGGTTTCAGGACTATGTCAAATACTGATTTCATGACAGTCACGAACTTTTAATTTTATTAGTACATAGAGAGCGAGAACGAGCGTGGATGGTCTATTAGTGTATTTATTGACTATTAATAATAAGTATTTTTCTCTTTCTTGGATGTAAGACTTTTGAGATGTACTATTCATCAAACATTCCTATCTTCTTATGTCTTCGTACGGTTGGTTTACTGGCTTAGAGAATAATTGTAGCCTTCATTTTCCAGTAATTTTTTACTTTCATCGATCTGTGTTTTAATCTACTCTAACCGTGGATATTTTTTTATTGCGAATGTAGTTAATAATTAGCGGTGACTGGTCATAGCTAGTGATGTTTTGTGTTATTTTTTTTTCTTGTAATGTCCTTGGCACGGAACAAAGAATATACACAACTCGAGCAACCTAAGGCAATCGTTTTGTTCTTTGTTATTAGAATGAGCAATCGCATGGCTTTAATAAGTTGTGAGACCTGTATGTGTGTGTGTGAAGCTTGAGAATGATTATGATACATGGTAAGCAACTGCTGCATTTAGAAGCTGAAAGATTTCTCTACAAATTGCTTTCCTGTAGCTACCGACATGATTACTGTCCTTCTTTCAATTCTAATAACTATTTTTTTAGGTGTTTTGAATTGTTTTATTAGGGGTTGAGGATTTGCGATACGTGTCCATGCGTGGCATGTTCCAAGTATTTTCTGACACTGTAGTGCGAGAATTACTATGAATTGTGTGTTTTTGGACTACTATCCTACTTCAAAAATTTATTTCTAAAAGTTTGGGTAAGCTGTGTGAACATTTTCTCAACTAACATCCAATGAAGTTATTACTAAAAGAACTTGTTTTTATGACATACAAATTATTCTTTACTTCTAACCATCACTGGTTAAAAGTCTGTCCTGTGGTTGACTTGCAAGAAATTTTTTATTTTGAGAAAAGGGGAATTAATAGACGCCTGATAAATGTCATAGATACAAGCATATCGTGTATTCTTATTATATAATTGAAGTGGTAGTGGCAGGAGGTCAGAGGAAGTGGATGATTATGACTCAGTCACATCCTAAAGAACAGATTTTCCTGGCAGTTAGGAAATGACTCAAGCCAAGTGAGGACTTCCCAGGGCTTTGTATATAACTGACGCCCTCAATGATGTCATCTTTGACATGAGTCCATAACGCAGAAATAGTCGACAACTGATTTTAATATAATATATTTAATATACATTTGTTTACACACCACACAGGGAAAATGACATTTAGCTTAGTTATGAAAGAACAGAATGCACAGGAAAAATTAAAGTTATGGCTATGAATAGGTCTGTGGACACATCGCATTGTGCACTTTGGTGAGAAACCGTCGACACTGAAGACGAAACTTTGGGTTACAAAAACTGTAGACGAAAGGGTTGACGACACTGTTGACGACAGGACAAAAGCGGCCGAGGAAGTACACATTCATCTTCCATGGACTGTTAAGGAGACTCGAATACTCGACTCTGACTAGCCTGTGGACAAAAATAAACAGAATATTTTTTTCTTTCAAAGTCTGTTTTGTAGCAATTTCTTTGCAATTACTGGATAAAGTTCAATGCCATATACTATTTCCAAAAGACATTGAGATACCGTTCTTCTGTTTTCTAGATGCTCCTCTACATACATCCCCATGCACAGTAATAGTCTGAACTCATAACTTCACATGTTTATATTTATATTTATTATTTAATATATAGATTTTCTATGTATTCATGTTATATACTCGTACAGTTATCTTTGTGTGTCTTAATTAAATGTGTTAATTAGCTGCGCAAGATAATTTTCTTAAGTCTACTCTTTATAAATCACCATACAGTTGTTGATGTTAGAAAATGAAAGAAAGGACTGGGCGAGACGAATACATGGGCTGTGGTCATGAAGCAGAGATACATTCGTAAACCCATTTGTTTACTTCCGTTCAGTGTCTCCAGTCGTGGAAAATAAATACATAACTAAAGAAGGAAAGACGAGGTCTAAGGTGTGTTTTAGTTTGTTTTGTTTTGATTTTTGTTTTTGTTTTGTTTTGTTTTGTTTTGTTTTGTTTTGCTTTGCTTTGCTTTGCTTTGTTTTGTTTTGTTTTGTTTTGTTTTTGGTTTTGGTTTTTGGGGTTTGGTTTGGTTTTGTTTGGGTTTTTTTTGTTTTTGTTTTTGTTTGTTTGTTTGTTTGTTTGTTTTTTTTGGGGGGTGGGGGGAATACTCACGATAGGGTGATGTAAGGCACGCAGCAGATGACTGTAGTAGCAGTCAGGACAAACATCATAAATGTCGTTCTGGACAAAAGCGCCCTCTTGCGTTGACCGAAGCCTGACCTTCTTGCACTTTCCTCAAGTCCTTCACGTTGGCTGGCCAAGTCTGAGGTGGCTGGCTGTGTTGTGTTTGGATTATCGAGAGATGTTACTGTTAAGGACTGTAGACTTGGGGCTGTGTTAACTTCGAGGGAGAAATCGCACGTGAAAAAGATAACTTTTGAATCTCTTTTGCCTTGCAGTCAATGTCTATGATGTCTGCTGGATATGAACATCCGGGACCCTCAGCTTCCATCGGGAAGTATTGCCTTTCGTGTGTGTTAATATTATCTTCTAGACTAGACTTGCGTTCACAGGACGTGGGTTTGTTCTTTGCATCGTGTGAAATGAAGCGAGTTTCTTTTTTACTTTTCCTTTTTGGTGGTTCTGTTCCGATTCCAGCACTTTCTTCCCGCACAGACAATTTTGTGTACTCTTCGGGTTCAAGATAACAGACGAAAGTACTTTCTGACATATTTTTCACTGAATCAACAATGTTTGCATTTCCAGTGAGAAGCCACTTTTTCTGCTGGTAACTTTGATACGAGATGTGTGAATACGAGGCTGTCAGCAGCACGAATCCCACAATGAAGTAGCCCATGAGTAGAAGGCCAACAACCCAACTCGCGTTTTCCCAAACCGTATGTGTAAACCAACAGGTTTTTCTGAGATGGTTGTCAAGCAGAGGCACTGCATCGTAGAAAAATGTGAAGGGAAACACGAGGGCAAAGGTCAGAGTGAACGGCACAATCAACAGGTAAGCCGCTTGTCGCGCGCTGAGTTGTCGTTTGTGAACCTGGCAGATTCGACGACGACGATCGAGAGCGACGCAGACGAGAGTCAGGTAAGACATGAGAACTGGAAAAGTCCCCAGAAACCACATAGTTCGACAGTAATGGCCATCTCTTGTGTAGCGGTATCTCATGTCCACAATCAACAAGGGCAACGTGGAGACGTTGGTCAGAAAATCGCAGACGGACATCTCCAGGACGAACACTCGGGTGGAGCTGGCCTTGAACTGTTTGAGATACACGAGGAAGACAAGAAGGTTGCCACTGACCCCAGCAGCAATAAGCACAGCTAGAAGAACAACCATGGGAAGTAATGTATTGAAAGTTTTCAAGTTAAGATGCTCGGATTTTCTCTGTGATGTTTTCTTGTAGAGAACTAAGGGTAGTTGAAGCCCAAGGGGTCACATCTTTTGTAAATGTCGTAGTTGATAATGTTTCTGAAAAAAATTAAAGGTTTTTTTTTAAATCTTTGCAATCTGACTCATGTAGAATTCAGCAAACAACTCGGGATAATTTACTTTATGGTAGAGCTGAGTACAGCACCCGGAGATGTGGTTTTCAATTATAAGGACGCGCGCACACACACATGCACGAATATTTGCACACTAGCATGTACAAAGAATTGTAATTTATTCATAAACGTACAAACATACACACAGAGATATATACATAAAGTATGCTCGTACATGCCACACGTATACACAAACTCTCATCACAGAACAAAAGACATACATACCATGAGAGAATGTTGTGAAACGTGGCTGCCATATGTTTGACATCTTCAGATGTACAAACACCTCCTCCACACAGCAATGACTTCAATTAGCACAGTTCACAGAATAAATATTGCAGTCTACTTTGATTTACTTATCAGTGTTCCTAGTAACTTCCTGTATTTATTTCTATTTATAGAGGACATCTGTCACACTAATTTGACCTCAGAGTCTGGTAAATAATCGGTGTGTGTAGGTCTGAACTTAGTACTAATATCTTATTTTATTGGTACAGAACTATCCTTCTATCTATCATTTAGTATTTTATTCAATTTAAAGCAGCCTTTTTCATGACTAACTGCATTTAAATTGTAAAACCTTTAAACAATGATTAACTGAATACACACATACCTTAAGCCACGTATAATGTTGATAGAAGTCTCTGGATAGTAAGAGAGAGAGCAATAATTACTTTACTCATATATTACTAGAGCAGTTTGTTCTGTATGTTCACTTCACTGTATTTTTTTCTTTTCTTTAGCCTTTTCTTACTTCTTTCCTTTTTCTATCTTCCTTCCTTCTTTTTCCATCCTTCCTCTTTCTTCTTCGTATCTTCGTCTTTCTTTCTTTCCCATCTTTTTTTCTTCTTTCTTTTCTTCTTTCTAAGTGTGTTTCTCTCTTTACACTATACTTAATCTATACTAGACCACATAATCAGTCACATTCATTAATCAGAACTCAATGAGGCTTACGCATCAGCAATCGTTTACTCAGATCTTAATAAGTAACATACAGAGTAATTATTGATAAAATAAAAAAGCAAGCACCAGCAGAAAATTTACGATCAGCATCGAACACAAGAGCATAACAACTAACTTAATGATTACATTCTTTATCAAATTTATTGAATACTTGCATTATCAATCTTTACTATATACAAAAAAAGGATTTGCACAAAAGGGAAACGCTATTTTCCGCTGTAGACTGCTTGACAGATACAAACTGCCAATAATTTTTTTAGTTGTTCATAGGTTCCAAACATAAAAATGAAATATTGATTGAGAGGAACACATATCCATTTAAAAAAACAGGTAATGAAAGTAACAAGAATAGTATAACAGCTTCTAACCCTGATCAAACGGTATTGTGAAGGTATTCCACAAGTGTCTATATATTTTAAACAACTTCATGAAATCAGTCAGGCAAGGAACGGCAATACAGTAATTGTTTACACCTCGTCTCACACCTTTTCGCACCATGTCACCTTTGTACACAGCAAGCCTCACACTTGTGTACAGGTCTCACCTGTGTCCACCAGGTAATTTCTCACACCTGTGTACAGAAGAAGTTGCGCACTTTGGTGAAAAATTGACGACACTGCAGACGAAACTTGGAGTTGCAAAAGCTGTAGATGAAAGGATTGATGACACTGTTGATGATGGGGAAGAAGCGGGCAAGGAAGTTCAAGTTCAAGGTCCAGGCGCTGAGACCAACATTGACATATTCCAGTTTGGCAATCCTGGGAACACAAGCACGTGGGACAATCATGATTCTTGTCACGATTGGATGACTACAACAACTACCTATCTACTAAATCCATTGATCTGATTATTGACAGTGTCCAGGTGTAAAACTTAACAATGGTGATCAGCTTAGCGATAGAATGTGAAAAAGATCTATTCCTTATTAAAGAGTTTTCTTTAGGACAAGATAAGATGTAATCATTCCAAAACAGACATAAATCGAACATTTTTTGAAATACTCACTTTACAGCCATATATGGAGAATAGCAGACAAGGGAGGTAACTGTCAAGACAAACATCATCACAGTTGTCCTGGATACAAACGCTCTCTTTTGCTGCCTTGGTTTTCCATCTTGATGGTTGGAACCAGGATTTGCTGTTTCTCCTTTACGACATCGACATCCGTTCTCTGTCTTCTTTGATGTTTCCGGATGGAGCGGGGTAGCTGTTGTGTCACGTGGACAATCCCCAAGAAAGCTTCGCGTGTCACCTCCTTTGGAAAGGTCGCTAGCTTCAGGAACAGGAGGACTGGTGACGAGGGGAGAGACTGTGATTTCAGGATCCTGTCCGAAATTCGAGGCTTCCACTCTTCGTATATCTTCACCGCCATTTCTCGTTTTCTTGACAAGCAAACTTTCTTCCTGGTCTGGCGAAGATGTTGATTCTTCCGAAACCGTTACGCTTTTGCTGGTGACGTCACTTCCAGGTGTATTCGTATCAGACGGTCCAGCCGATTCCGAGATAGACTCACTGGTTTTGTTCAGCTGCGTTTTCATTGCGTGGGAATTGGAGTTAAGGTTTGTCTGTCTGGCGAGCTTCTTTTTCTGCTGGTAAACTCGATGCGAGATTTGAATGTAGGAGGCAGCCAGCAGCACAAAGCCGACAGTGAAGTAGCTCATCAACACGAAGCCGAAGGCCCGTTTCACTCGGATCCCCACTGACGTGTCGAGATTATCGCACGTGCTGCCGGTTATTCCGGGTACATCAGTCTCCAGCGGTCTGGATCCGTAAAGAATGGTGAAAGGTATGGCGATTGAGCAGGCCAGGGTGAGAGGAACGGTGAGCAGGTAAGTCGCGTGACGGGCGCTCAGCTGTCGTTTACGAAACTGACAGATGCGGCGACGACGATCGAGGGCAACGCAGACGAGGATGAGAAAAGACATGGCGATGGGGAAGATCATCAAGAACGCCTTCATCTTGCAAAAGAAGTCTCTGCTGGTGTAGCTGTACCGCATGTCCTGAATCAGCCAGGGCAGGACCAAGACATTAGTGAAGAAGTCGCAGACGGCCATTTCCAGCACAAACACCCGCGTGGAGCTGGGCTTGAACTGCTTGAGGTAGACGAGGAAGACGAGGAGGTTGCCGCTGACGCCAACGACAATCAGCACGACTAAAAGGACAACCATTGGAACTAGTTTGATAAAAGTTTCATAGTTCAACTTTTCCAGGTAGTCATCAATTTCCTCTTGTGTCCTGTTGCCGTCTTGAAAGGAGGTTGAGTTCCAGATACTCTCAGTACTCATGGACGCCATCGCTGAGAAAAAATAAGTATATTAAACTGTGTATATCTTCAAAAAAGGTTAAACATGATCAACATTTAGATAAACGTAAAATCATCCGCATAAATGTTTGTATGGTTCGTTTGTTTTTTAACTGCCCTCTTCTCCTGATCAACCCATGATGATGATGAGGAGGAGGATCTTTTCACATCTTTTCGGGACGGTTACTTAGCAGACTGTTTTGAGGTCAAGAGTCAGATGAAGCCGTGCACTCAGATGAGGTCACCCAGTCTTGACCTTTAAGTGACTTCAACGAGTTATTCTTATTGCTTTGGCCTACATCTGGATATCAGTGCATACGACTTATATAACAATAGTCTAGAAACTGCTGCCACCACCTTCAGCAGCAGCAGCAGCAATACCAACGCCGCCAATAGCAACAGTACCACAAGCCTGACCGTTGAGAGTAATGTGTTACAAGTATATAGGCCAAGTATCTTCCTCATCCTTAAGAAGGTCTCTCTTCTCCTATGTCTATCTGTACGTTTGTGCGTCCCTCTGATTTTATTAGTTCTCTCTGTCTCTCTTGCTATTCTCCCTTTCTCCCTCCTTTTTTTCTGATTTATTGGTCTCTCATACACACCCTCTTTGTTTCACACTTCATCTCCTCTTCTATCTCTTTTACTCATTCTCACACTTTCACATCTTCTTTCCCCTCTCTTTTTTTCTTTTCTCCCTCTCTCTTTCCGAACTTTTTCTCTCGTCCTCCGTCCACTATTTCTCTACCTATCTATCTTTCTAATTTTTTGACACATTCTTTCTCCTTCACTTTTTGCAGCTGTTCTTCTATCGTCCTTCCTTATCTTTCTTTGCTCTCTTCTTGTGTGTGTTTTGTGTGTGAATGTGTATTTTTGTGTACACGCGTACGTAAGGGTATGTACGTGTGTATATTAATGCGCGTATGTGTATGTTGTGTGTGTGTGTGTGGCTGCATGTCCGTACGTCTTTCTAAATTTTTACTTTCTTTATCTCATTCTTTATTTATTTTTTCCCTTTCTCTCTCTCTCCGTTATCTTTTCCTCTTTATTCTCTCTTCAGTTTATTTCATTTTCTCACCCCTAGCCTTTGTCTCACTATCTCTGTAACTTGTACACATTTTCTAACCCCGTCCATCTCTTTCGCACATTTTATATCCTCTTGCCTCTTCCTACCCCAACCCTCTTTATCTGTCTCTCTCTTCAGTTTCACGCCCTCGTGACGCACTCTCCTTCCTTCCGTGCTTTCCGGTGCAACCATTGTCAAAACTTCCTGTTAGTTTTCCTGGGCAGTACCGTTAGCCCCACGTCCAAGCCTCGTTGCTTTCTCTTACAACCGCGCATCTTTTCTGCAGCTGCACAACGCTTAAGCATTAAGATGAAGCTCCACAAACATGTAGATATATGTATGAACTGATATATATTTATATGTGAACATACATATAAAACAAGATTCCCTGAAGCAAATGCTACAAAGGGTTACTTGGATGCTCACCCATTGCTGATGTGAATCCTGCAAATCACAAACTGCAAAGGAAGTAACAAGATATAGAGACCATTGGTCAACGAAAAATTCGATCTCATCTGTCTATTCAAAACTGGAAAATACAGAAAATCACAGACAATCCAGTATACAGAGCAGCTAAAGGAGGATGTAGAGATAAAAGTTGATGATAAACTCAGAATAGATCGTGGTCAAAACATAAAACACAGAGCCTCAGTCTTTTCGGCGAGGGGATATCACTTCGAAAAAACACTCTGTATAAATATATACATGTATATAAGCTCTGATGTAAAAGATTTCAATAGGTTACATACCATTGTGTTGGTTTGACAAACGTATGGGGCAGTTTGAGAGATACAGAAAAGTTACACTGCAACACTGGCAGCTTGTGTCTGCTATAACAAACTTTGTCACAGTCCTCCCCTAGTAAGACATTCAACAAGGAAGTAGATTCTGATGCAGTGCAAAAGAAAGAGTTCAGGATGCAATTAATCACACCCGCTGCACAACATTCCATGGCCAGGTGGAGGGGTTTGAAAACCGTGTTGTTTGCTTTTCTCATTCATTTTGTAGCGATGACATGTGACCACAGGTTAAATTCCCCATTTGCCAAGGTCTTTGTCAGTCTTCGCTTCCTCCAAAGAGAAAAGAAAACGCTGAGCGAGATGTGACCTAGAGAAAATGTTTCACAGATAACAATGCCTGCCCGTGTTATCTGCTTCTTCATTTACAAAGGGTGGCCTGGTGGCACAACGGTTAGTGCCTGTCGCCAACACAGTGAGTGTTAGATGACCTGGGTTCACATCTCGACTCAGACACCCAGTCCCTGCTCCGCATATCCCACCTGTTTACACCTGTTTACACCTCTTGCCCTAATTGCTGGCTAGGCTTATTCCACCTTCCCCTCCACCACCCACTTACAACGGTTTCTCTCTCTCTGTTATACCGGAACTATTTATACACGATCATTCTGATCCTTCTTCCTTCCTCTTACATTCTCTAACTTTGTAATCAGGACACACGGTGAGTCTAAAACATTATGCGACGAGCAGCTCAAACAATAACAGCAATAAATCATATACATAAGCTACTAACAGCAGCATCAGTTTAACCCACAATTATTCATAAAACAGGAATACAGTGCGCTTCGTACTGCCATAATACAGGGTTAAAGTTTTACAGTAATGAAATGAATCTATCCAAGTACAAAACTACATTTAATATTTATAGAAAGATATTGAGCTAACACTGGCTGAACAGTTATTTCCGGACATCAATGTCACATCCTAACTTTAATTGCAAAGATTTCTTTTCAAAGATCTCAAACAATTTTTTCACTTTTTTATTATTATTTTTTAATTTTAAAAAATTATTCACTAAGGTGAATATTCTTATTTTATGAGAAAACTATTCACTAAAGTTTATGTGTGTATCAACCAGGATCCAAGAAACAAAAGTGTACTTACTGTTTCTTCCAAGAGTTGAGTTTAACAAATGAGTTGAGTTGTACCAAGACTGGTACAGCGCTGGTCTTACCACTGGGCTTCCCCACGAGTCTATTGTTAGCTTTGGACACAACTCGACACGCAAATATCTTGTGCGCATGTCTGGTGACCCTCCTACCGCCTGCTCAGACTACAAAGTTTGTCGCGGCAGTGAAACGAGGAAAAGAAAGAAACAGGGGAAGTAAGTGAGTGATGAGATAAAGTAAAAGTATGCTTATCTCCCTTGTTGAGTTGACTTAATCACAGCAGAAGTTACAAAAGAGTTGGCTGTATCTCTCTCAACACACAAACACTCTCACACACACATTTTCTCTCTCCCTCACCCCTAAACACATCTCAAATTACACGTACACTTTTCTTAATCAAAAGATGTCGCTTACAGAATAAAGTTCCTAGATATAAATCGGTCTGGGGACACAATGCGTTGAGCACGTTGGTCAGAAATTGAACCTGATAGTCAATCCCCAACCCCCGAAACAATCTTTTCATCGTGTTACTATGGAAACAAAACTGAATTGAGATTGAAGTGTTAACTATTTTATTCAGGTTCAGGGTCGTTTTTTTTTTGTTTTTGTTTTGTTTTTTTTTTTTGTGGAAGTGGTGCCTTCGTCGTCTTCGTCGCTGCCTTACCACACCCACCCGTTTAAAAAAAACAAGTACCCATTTAGGTGAAGTGGAGAAAGTACCTGGCGTCATAGTAGCATCAAACTGCTAGTGTCAGCACTTCTGATTTGGACTTCGTTGCTCTAACCTCCAACCTTTGCTTCGATCTTCCCTAATTGTAGAGAAGGATTGTTTAACACGTGTTTTACCTTACCCTGACACATGGTAAACACTGTAACTGGAAGTGGTTGTGCATTTTTGTGCTGCCCAGTAATTGTTGGATGAATGAAGTGTCATGATAAGGCTTTGAAAGTACGATAAGTGATTATTTTATTCTTTAAAACGCCACATATGTACATATTTAGTCGGTTGGAAGCCTTTCACTGAAGAGATTTTGATCCATGTTATAACAAAATTAATGAGTTTACCTTGAACTTGGACTGCCACATTAAAAGGTAAGTTATAGTATCTGTAAGCATTATAGCCCTGCCCATTAACCGTAAATTACTCCTTTCTGTAACAAAATAAGAAAGAAATCAGCATTATCTCTTTATTTGCAAGCTACTTAAGACAATAAATTAATAAAATAGAAAAAATTATTACATTATACAAATACAATCAAGTACAATATATATGTTATTAGAATATAATCTTCATAATGTGACTTGTCCTCAATTCTTTTAAATGTTGTTTGTTGTTTGTTTGTTTGTTTGTTTGTTTGTTTGTTTGTTTGTTTGTTTCTTCTTTCTTTATTGTGGGTAATTTTTTTTTGTCGGCAGTGGACCCTTTGTAAAAAGGTTGCTAGCCACACCTAAAACTTTCAATGTTCAGCGTCCAATGTTTTGTTTTGATTCCGCGCCTTCGTTCAGTGTGAACAACACGTGAGTCCGCAGGCTGTGAGATTTACAGAAGGGTTCGGTAATATAAACAGACTTTGTATGAGAAAGTGCTTATAATGGTGTTAAAGCAATCTACAAGAAACAAACTTAGACGAAAGCAGATTTACAGGTTCTCAGATACAAAGCAGTCTTTTTATGAACTTTTTTTTTTACATCGGTCTTAGTGTAGTGTAGATGTTACAAACACAGCCTAAGTTTTCCTCAATACAGTCTTAATTACTTTAAGAGGACTGGGGTCAAAAGGTTATGGGCCTATGGAGAAATGACCTCGTGAAACTCCCATCGTGGAATTTTCAAACAACAAAATGGACAGGATTTATTTTTAATAGTGTTTGCTAGAAATAAGTTTTTCGACAGAAGGCGTTACGCATTTTAGTAAACAAATTACGACACTGTAGACGAAACTTTGGGTTACAAAAGCTGTAGATGAAAGGGTTGATGACACTGTTGAGAGTAGGTATGAAGCGGGCCAGGAAGTACAGGTTGATCTTCCAGGAGCTGTTGTGGACACTTCGGTATTGCACATTCGCTAACCTGCAAAATAATTGTCATTCTGGATTCTAGATGAAATGCTATTCCGAGGCTAAAGGTCAAATAAAACCCTTTCTATCACTTTATCATTTTCCGGACCCGATGAGGTAACAACTGATTTTCCAAAGGACATAGGAGAATGTCTAAGAGATGGGCACCCCTCTCGACAGTAACACACTTGTAGATGCCACTACAATCACTACTATATGCAAGGGTGGGTGTGTGTATATATATATATATAACATCTAGTATATATACTTACATAACAGCGAAGTTCGGCGGGACACAGAACAACAAGGTTGCGACGGTCAGGACAAACATCATGAGTGTCGTTCTGGACATAAATGGTTTCCTCTTCTGTCCTTGTTCTACACTTTGTCGTCCGTGGGCAAAGGACCTCGATGTGTCTTCTTCACGACTTTTATCTTCATCGTTTCTGTTTGGACTGCCAATGGTTGTAGTGACGATTAAAGATTTCGCGACATCTTCTGACACAGCTGTACATCCTCTGGCGTCTGACACATCACACGGTTTTTCTTGCTTCTGATTGGTTGTGAAGTCGGTCACAGCGATATTCTCGACATTTTGGCTGCAACTGCTTTCTTTAGTCCCATCGCTCGCGCAGGAGTCTGAGGACTCAGACGTGATAAACACTCCTTGGTCACGTGATACCGCTGGAGTCTTAACGAGGGCAGTACCTTTGCGTTTCTCCGTGTGGACGTTTTGTTGACCAAAAAATTTGCATTTATTCGTTACTCCTTGTCCAGCACGAAGAAGCCTCTTCTTCTGTTGGTAGATGCGATATATATCTGTACGTAGCAAATCGTCAGCAGGCCAAACCCGACGATGAAGTAACCCATTACGACAATCCCAAATACCCGATGCATATTTACCTTCGTAGGTGGACCTGAAAAACCACAAACAGTTCCTGTTATTCCGGGTATATCTGTTTCCTGGGGCCGTACTCCGTAAAAGAACATGACAGAGAACGCAGTTGCTGTAACCAGAGTGAGAGGAACAATCAACATGTAAATCGCTTGTCGTGCATTCAGTTGTCGTTTGTGGATCTGGCAGATGCGACGACGACGATCAAGGGCGACACACACGAGGATCAGGTACGACATCACAATGGGAAAATATGCCAGAAAGTTTTTTATTTTGCAGAAAACATCGTCGGGTGTGTACCTGTATCTCAAATCCACAGCATACCATGGCAATGTCAGGACGTTGGTCAGGAAATCACAGACGGCCATTCCCAGAACGAACACGCGCGTGGCACTGGCCTTAAACTGCTTGAGGTACACGAGGAAGACGAGGAGGTTACCGAGGGCTCCGACAACGATGAGCACTGTTAGGAAGACAATCATGGGAATTAACTTCATGAAAGTTTCTTGGTTGAGCTTTTCAAGAAAATATTCCACCTCCTCTTGTGTTCTGTTATATTCATGCGATGGTGTAGACTGGTTCAAAGTTCCAGACACTCTCAGTGCTCGTGAAAGCCATCGCTGATGATGTTCCTGCAACGAAAACAACTACATTGTAATTTGAAGCGAACGAAAATGGATATAGATGAGTGTCGAAAAATGCTGACGGGGTTGTAGACAGTTTTGAGGTTGAAGAGGCACCGAGTTCATTGTTGTCGTCGTCTAGCCATGACCTTTGGATGGCGTCGCTGATTGGTTATTTGTGCACTAACCAAAGCTAGTGAACTTCATGGAAGTTCGACAGTCATTGACATTGGTCACACCACCCTCATTCCATCCTCTCTCCCTTTCCCTGATAATACCACCAGGAGACCTGTTTCAATGACATTTGTCAAGTATCTTCCTGGTTGACAGAAGCACTGTTTCGCAGCTCTGTCTCCATCTGTGTGCTTGTTTGTTTGTTTGTGTGTGTGTGTGAATGTGTGTGTCACATAAACACTCTCTTTCACTCACGCACGATCTCTCGCGCTCTGTTTTTATCCCTCTTGAACTCTTTCTTCTCTCTCTCAGTCTTTGTCTGTGTTCTCTTTGTTTCCGATATTTTCCTGACAATATTAATGTCTGTCCTGTTTTCCTCTCTCTCTCTTTTTATATCTCTTTCTCGCTCTCTATAATGCCATAAAATATTCTAGAAAGTTTAACTAGTAAAGAAATTCAACCACTAGCAACTTAATCATGCAATAAAATAAAGAAAGGATGTGAAGCAGTTACTCTAAGACTGTTGGCGATTGTTACAGAAGATATGTATAAATGCGATACTTACAGACTCTAAACCGTGAAGAGAAACAATTTACGAACTACTACAGTTAGGGTTTGTGGATCACATCCCTGGAGTTTTCAACCCAGCTTACTGGACGTCTGCAATATGTCACTGTAGTACTGTTAAGCTCTCTCGTTGTTTATCAGACAAACAGGATACTCGAGGGTCCTTTCTGTACGCATGTCTGATGACAGGGCGCGCAAAGCCGACTGGGACTACCTCACTTCATGGCAGTAAAATGATGCACAACAATCTCTTCTAAAGGTCCTTTTAACCAGACAAACTCTCCAAATATGTGTGTGTCCATCATCTCTTCTTTGTAAGCCTTTCGTTACCTTTTTCCAACCGATACCCATGATCAAAAGCTGGATAGATTGATGTTAGGTCGCGTCCTCACACGAGTATCGAACCGGCTAGCGCGCATTTGTCTGTGTTCCTGACAGCATCTCCTTAGCAGGGGAACCTCCTGTTCCAGACAGAGGTAATCTGAGTACAATCATTAGTATAGATACTTTCGTTTCTATCACCAACGCTTCACCGCAGTGATGTGAGGTGGTACGTGTCCTAGTCGGCTGTGCAAGCGCTCGCAGGGTCATCAGACATGCGCACAGGTAGGGCAGGTGTATCCTGTTTGTCAGGCGTTGATAATATCCCGTTAATGCAGTGCGATGTGGTGACAGTCAAGTTTACCCCACAAAGATGTGTATTGTAACATTCCTTGCCTTGTTTACATGTCACGCTTCGAGGGACGAACTCGTATTTTCTTTTCACTTCTTGATACCGCAAGAAATCTCAGGGAAGTCCCTTTTTCCTTATTTTTCTTTCAATCTTTATTTCTTTTTTAAATAATGTTTATCGAACTTTTCAAATACGTGACAGTCGTTGCTCCTTTAAAACCTTATATTATGAATTAGTTACCTACCCTACTGTACAGCAATTTCGATGATCATTTTGTACTCTTCTCTGGGTCCTCTGCTCCTTTATAAGTTTATTTTCTGTACTGTGTAGCCTCCTAATTTCATGACATTTTCAATGGCATTTTTTGTTCAAAATATAGTTTTCATCACTTGTAACAGCGGTGATGTTTTGTGGTTTTGCAGTTACCATGAGCTGTGTTGCCAGTTTAATTTGTTAGTTTGGTTTTCTTTCTACTTCTGAGAGCAGACAAACTTATACTCATCTGAGATTAATATTTTACACCTGCTATCTTCTCAGCAGAAAAAAAAGAGAGAAATAAAAGACATGTCATGACTCGTAGAGGTAGGTAAGAGGTAACCATGGGACATAATTGGTCACTACCATGATGTGATAAAATGAGTCATTATGCGACTGAAATACCAATAGAAACCCGAAGACAATACAATATTTATATCTCTAGGTTCCATAAAAATGGCTTAATATTCATCCTCGTTAGGTACGGATTTTTTTTTTAAGTTTGTCGAGAGAAGCCTAGTCTAGCTAAATTTCCCCAAACAGCAAACAGTAATCTAACTTTATTTTCAAATACGTTTAACCGGGCCTGAGATACCGTATGTAGAGTGAAAGCAAAACTTCTCATCGCTATTTGTATAATCTTCACATTTTTGCCAACCACATAAACGAAAAACGTTTTTGTCTTTTTTTCATTTACCTGAAAATAGCCATATTTTATATTCCCCGTTTCATCTCACAAAACCAAACCTAAGACAAAATACTTCTTTTAATATGATAAATCCAGTTTGTTTTACCCATTACATTTTAAAAAATAAATTTTAGAGGCAACTTATGATATCAACATTTATTCTAACAAGTTTTAACCAGCAACAAATATATCAGATCACCTAATTTACTGTTATTATAAGTGACAGCAGAGAGGAAGCCATTGAGACCGGATGCCAGAGAGAGAGAAAGGAAAAGAGTGAAGAGGAGGGCAGCAGGTCTGTTGTCTTCCAGGAAGATGCTTGTTGTGTGCACTTAATAATGGAAAGGCCTGCTGGTGACTAACATCCTGCGTCGCTGTCGACCTCAGGGGTCAGGTCACTTAAAGGTCAAGAAGTGGACGATATCAAGGACCCCTAAATACTGTAACAGATTATTGTTAAAGATTTTCAAGTCTACTCAAATCCGTCAGTTTATATTTGAGAACCTGCATTTTAACCTTGATAAAGGAGAACTGCTCAAAAGCAGTAGAGATTTCTAATTATTATTTTAAGCTTGCCGTCTAACAAAAGTAAAGAGAGTGCATTGAAGTCAGTATATGAAATTATTGAGTATGTGTTGTTAAAATATTTGTCAATATTTTATTTATGACGTCTTCTAATGCCACAACAAATTCTAAATCATAATTTTCAGGCAAAGCTTTTGTCGTGTCACCTTCCAAAAGAAAGCGAAAAGGCAACAGATTTAGATTGTTTTCTCTGTTAAGGTGTAATAATTCTTCATATATGGTAATGAGTATTGGAGTGGGTAGGAACAGGGAGAGGGGCGGACCTAAAGTGAAGATACTGAGGAAGCAAGAATGTTGACGTTCGTTCACACACCAGCCGCCAAAGCACTGCATCTTCCTCAGCCAATCATTAATATTTGTGATAGATAAAAAGGAAATAATTTTCATTATTTATATCAAAATAAATGTGTACATGCAGGCGTTTCTTCTGCAACATTTAACAAGATACGGGTACAAGAACCACGCAGTGTGTAGTCTTCCTCAGCTCTGTCGCAGTGCCACGACTGTCCACATCGACAGGGATGATGTCTTCAGTATTCGTCCGCTGCAACCGTGCTGATAGTGATTTGTGAACACACACTTCCGCCGCCAAACAACACAAGAAGGAAGTCGCCTGCCAAACGTACTCACAAAGGCTAAATATTTTGTTAAATTAAAGATCTTCCCGCATGGTTACACATATCACTCTCAAATGATTCCTTTCATATCACTGATTAATGCCTTGATAATGAAATCTCAAGCACAGAACTCAAGAATTTAATAAAAACTATTTCCTCAAGCCGTGTGCGACGTTAGTACATGTAAAATCATGGCTGATACAAGTTGACACAAAAATATCAAATCTCGAAAACTATTTAATCATTCTTGAATACACAAAAAACATAGTGACGGAAATAGTGAACATGCGTTCATACAGGCTTCATATTTGTGAAGACAAAGGATCAAGTTGTGTGTGAAGAGCTGACTACAAGAAATCGATACAAGAAATCGATCAAAGAGCTGTAATAAAAAAACATTTTAAAAACTGAGATTTGAAAACACCACTTTTGCAAAATAAACAAACAAAACCAAGCGAATGCGTAACCGTCTGCTCATACCAGCACAGTCCAAGCAAGTGTTAGCAAGTGGAAAACGAAAAGTCCACTGAAGATGCCTAACACGGTATTATCCGTTTGTTTCATCACAGTTTACATGACATAAACATAAACAATACATAAAGATCTAAGCAGTGTCTAAATACAAAATACTCTGGAAAAGACACAGCCATGTAAGCATCATCTATGCAGAAACACCTAAACACCATCATAACAAAAACATCTAAGGACCCTGTCAACACAAAAACTTCAATCTACTCACAAACATCTAAACACCATCCCTGCGCAAATATATCTCTTTATGCAAAAATCCAAACACAGACTGAACAAAAATAAGCAGGATTAAGAGGAAACTGCACAGGGGTAGGAGTTGGCTATTAATGTGTCAATATGTTTAGCTGAGAAGCATGCAAGATAATAATCACTTCCGCTAGTCTCTGCTGCAACAAAATTATTTATAATGGTACACGGCCATTTTGTTCGCAGAAGACGTTTTACTTCCTTTCTTCTTTTGGAAGATTACTAGCAAACCTTTTTGCAGCAGACGACCACTGTAGAAGTCAAAATGACTGGTAGAAGTAGTGAAATCTGTTTACAGACCTTCATCAACTTCGTTGCAACAGACGAGCTTTACAAAGTCTCTGTCCAGTCGTGGGAGGACAACACTGCGATTTTTGTTGTAACGTAACAGAAAAAGCTTGTAAGTACACATTTGTTTTCGTACAACATACAAATGTACATTCTGTCTTTCTTTCCAAAAAATTTTAATTTATTGTATTCCCCTTTGTATCTCTTATTGTCTTGTTACAGAATTATTGAATATTTTTATCCTGTTATTCCTCTTTCCAGAACCAATGGAAGAAATAACATTCATGAGTACCGAGGTCTTCTGGAATTCGACGAAACTAAATGCATTACAAGAATTGAACTGGACACAAGAGAAGATAAACGAATATCTAGAAAAGCTTAATAATGAAACATTCATAAAATTACTTCCCATTTTTGTCTTCTTTATCACAATAAACTTGGGTGGTGTCTTTGGTAACCTCCTCGTCTTCTTCGTCTACCTCAAACAGTTCAAAGCCAGCGCCACTCGGGTGTTCGTGCTGGCCATGGCTATTTGCGACCTCCTCACCAATATTTTTATACTGCCGTGGTTGATTCAGGATATAAGATACAGCTACACGAGCAAGACTCATTTCTGCAAAGCAAAATATGCTTTTGGCACATTTTCGGTAACCATGTCCTACCTGATCCTCGTATGTGTTGCCTTTGATCGTCGCCGTCGTATCTGCCATCCTCTGAGAAGACAACTGAGCTCGCGACAAGCGACTTACCTGCTGATTGCTTCTTTTATGTTTGCGTCTGCCATCGTATTCCCTTTCATTCCGATGTATTCAGTAATTCCTTTAGACACAGACCTTAACGGAATAACAGGAACAACATGTGGTATTCCGACTTTAACATCTTCGAAAATGTTTGTTAAGCAGGTGCTCGGAACTCTCCTGATTATCACCTTTGCCACTGGACTTATTGTAATGACAACCTGCTATACTCAGATTTCGTACAGGATTTACCAGCAGAAAAAGAAGCTCTTACTTGCTGTAAGAATAAATGTTACTGCTGTCTTGGAAACGAAAACGCTCCCTGCAACGGACGTAGAACAGAAAGATGGAAACATGTATAAACAATCTTCTGTCATGCTTCGAAATGAGATTACAATGCTCCCTACCACGGAGAATGTAAATTTGTCAAAGACAACCTCATCCGACACAAAAACATTTATGTCTTCAACTACATCTACAGACAACAATGATCAAGGTGATGAAGGTGGACAGACGAGATCGCATCTGAGTGCAAAAAGGCCAGAACACAGTCACCGGAAGACGACGATGTTATCCAAAACGACATTAATGATGTTAGTGTTGACCACCGCTACCATTGTCTTCTTGTTGCCTTATTGCGTCCTAACGTGAGTATCAGCTTGCAATTGTAAATGATTTTTTTCTGTTTCTTACCTGAGACATCGTCTGTGTTTGTGGGTATGTTTGAGTCAACTATTGTATCCACTGTTCAGATGTTCAGATGTATGGAATAAGTATATATATGTTCACTTGTATTTATAGTGTGAGAAACGTCGACACCCGCTCTTTCCACCCTTTCAATATTTCCTGACACCAAGATACTGATTTTGTCTACAGATTAGCAAACGTCCAGTTTGTAGACGTTGACCTGTCCTCGTGGAAGATGAACATCTACTTCTTGCTACGATGTTTTCCTACTGTCAACAGTGTCCTCAACCCCTTCGTCTACAGCTTTTGTAATCCAAAGTTTCGCCGAGAGTCTTGGTGTTTGCTGATGAATATGTGCAACACTTTCTCATCAAGGCTGTGCCACCCGGTACAGTCTTTTGGGGTGGCTGGAGAGGAGATCGGCACCGCTAAGCCCCATGACAGTTCCATACTTTTTAACCTGTTAATAAAATGTAACCAATATAGCATAATTACCTTGTATATATATATATCTGGAAATATACGTCTGTGCTATGATTCTGTTTGCTCGCGTTGGTGTTCTAATACCTCTGTTAATTAATGACACTCTCCAATCATACTATTTGTTCCTGTATCTGTTGCAAACACCATTATTTGTCACAGACCATGGCTATTTTTCTTTGTAAGCAAAAGACTTCCTTGTAGACTTTCTTACTTAGAAAGTGGAAGTCTGTACTTGTACAAGCTGTTATCAGTATTTCTGCAGCAGACGAGCGCTGGAGACATCAAGACCATTCTTCCATTGCGAAACAGACGGTGTAGAGAAAACATGTATGTACATATTTCTCTTGATGTCATACAAACTTGTTTATGTCACATTTGTTATCATTTTGTTATTTATTACATTTAAAAAAATTTGTTGCAGAAACAATAATTATTACAAATGGCATCCATCAGTACCGTTATTGTCTGGAATTCAACCCAGCTTTATGAAGGATCCAATACCACACAAGAAGAGATAAGACATTACCTGCAAAAACTTAATCACGACATTTTCATTAAATTACTTCCATCTGTAATTGTATTCATAGCTTTAATCGCTGTTGGTGTTTGTGGCAACCTTCTCGTCTTCCTCGTCTACCTCAAGCAGTACAAGTCCAGCGCCATGCGCGTGTTCGTTCTGGAAATGGCTGCCTGTGATTTTCTAACAAATATTTTAGTCATCCCATGGTTGATTCAGGATGCGAGATACAGCTACACAAGTAACTCCCATTTCTGCAGGTTTCAGTGTTTTGTAGGGACATTCCCTGTAATCATGTCCTACCTGATACTAGCGTGTGTTGCCTTTGATCGTCGTCGTCGAGTCTGTCAGGTCCACAAACGACAACTCAGCCCGAGACAAGCGATGTTCCTGTTGATTCTTCCGTTAGTCTTATCTTCTTCTTCCATGGCTCCTTTCGCTTATTTGTATGATACAATGCCTCTGGAGACAGACAGACCTGGAATAACAGGAACATCGTGCGGGTTTACAGAAATACCTCTGACAATAAAAGCGAAACAGTTGTATGGAGTTGTTCTGATGATTCACTTTCTTGTCGGACTTGTAGTCCTGACAGTTTGCTATGTACATATCGCATTCCGGATTTACCAACAGAAAAAGAGGCTTTTTGTTAGACAAATAAACTCTAGTGTTACTTCTTCTGTAACGAAAACGAACCTGATCGAAGACATTGTTTCTAGTCAAAAAGAACAGCATACCTTTCAAAAGAAATTCATCAGAGTAGCTGAATCCGAAGTAGGTACAGAAAAAGCTAGTAACCAGGAAGAACATGAACGGGGCAAGAAAATGGAAGCTTCTTTGGACGCCTGTATTCCTGACACTCCGAGCATTTCCTACCAGACAGAGGTTTTCGAATGTTTATCCGACTCCCAGACTGCCCAGGCAACAATACAATTTCCAGAAAGATCTTTCGACAAACCATACTCTCATGGATCTGCAAATCTTTCAGAACCCACAGTCAAGGCCTCAACGACAAACACAACTCACGACAGCACATGTACAAAAAAGTCTTCTGTTTGGTCATGGGGCACCAAAGATCGTGAAATAAAAGTAAGGAGACTGACTGTTAGTTCAGAAGGTAGTCAACGGAAGAGGACTCATTTGTCCAGAACTACCCTCATGATGCTCGTGCTGACCATCGCAACAGTTATCTGCTGTTCTCCATACATTGCTCTAGCGTGAGTATTTTATTTGTAAGTCTGTGTTTTGTGAATGTTTGTAAGTATGGCCATTAAAGTGTCATGACCCATTCAAATAAAAAGAATTTGATTCTTGAAGCTTGTATCCACTTGGAAACGATTAGTACAAAATGTAATCAATCTAGACATTGTATCATACATTATTTTCCCTTCTCTTTGTTACATTGTCTTTTTCTGATTGTACATGCTTGTCATTTTTTGTTCACAGGATTGCGAAAGTGCAGTATGTTAATGTTCACATCAGCGCATGGAAGATGAACATGTATTTTCTTGCCCGCTTTTTCCCTTCTGTCAGCAGCATTATCAACCCTTTCATCTACAGCTTTTGTAATCCCACGTTTCGTCTGCAATGTCGTCGATTTCTCACTAATGTGCGGAATGGCCTCTGTAAGTAATAATGTAAGGCCTCTTATACACCTGTGAGACCAGCCCTTTGGATCCCTTCTTTTTTATTCATCTGAACGTTCTATCAAGCACGAAAGGTAGGCGAGAGTAATTGCCTTTACCCTAATGTGGGTAATTTAGGGGCAACGAGAGGTAATGGAGGGTGATAGAGTGAGGGGTATCCATGAGCATATGAAACATCAGTAACACGATATAAAGCTGTTTATTTTCCCAGATGCTGAGGCAATTCAAACTTGTGAAGAAATTTGCAAATTAATAGCCTTAAGTTGGAAACTGTTTTTTTTATATAACTTTTTGTAATATATAGATGCTGTTTTCACTTCAAAAAAGATGTTTCTTACCAGTTTTCACAAAAAATGTTGTCTTATTACATTTTAGCATCAATTTCATAATCATCAATTGTTTTAAAAGAAAAATTGGTATTCGTGTGTTTTGTATTAATACCTTTTAAACTTGTACTTTCATTGTTTTTTTGAAAAAGTTATATTGTGTTTTACTTAGCTCTTTTTATTACTCTTTAGAAGATAAGAATAATTTAAATTAATGCTCCTCCATTATATGTTTATGAATTCATAAATCTGTTCGACTAAGTTAATTGATGTAGGCTAAAAGTCAGTTTAGCTTTAGTCACAATAGCTTTCTCCTTGATTTTTTTTCCCCTGTAAATCTTAAGTGTGGTGAACTGTAAAAAATGTTATATTAAATTGTGTAGTCTGATTATAATCAATGTTAATTAAAAGTAAGAGATACAACTTAACCTTCACCTGAAATTAAGTCACTGCTTTATAAAAAAAAATTGTTTTACTAATGTACACTCAAATGTCTACTCGTTATATTTAAGCAACAATTTACAAACACTGTACTTATGTTTTAAATGTTTATTTCTGAAATCTGAAGTTAGCAGCACTAAAATACTACTTGAAAGTATTATTGTTCACCTTATATTTTATTTTGTTGCTTTTTTTGCACACATATGTAGATACACAGGACAGAAATTGATTAGAACAATGAATTTTGCTTTTACTATTACATTAATTTTATTGCTAATATTCTATTTTATTGAATTTTTGTTCATAGCCCCTTCACATACACATTGTAGTATGAATAGTAATATATATTTATATTCTAAAATACTTGTTTTTAGTATATATTTTTTTGAAGACCTAGATAAAATATCCACCACATGCATAGTTATTAACTTACAGTCATTGAATGTTTTTTCCTACAATAAATAAAGACTATTCAGAATAATAATTTGTATGTGCCTACGACAAGAAAGAAAAGAAAGGAGATGGAATGAGAGAGAATGAGAGAAAGAAAAAAATAAACAGAACTCAAATTTGAACTTATATTTTATTGCTGAGGTTTAATCCCATTCAAGGGGGAAGTAAGCAAGACTTGCACCTTCATCATTACTATCATGCTCATCACACTTTAATAATAAGAAGAAGAGGTATGATGATGATGAATCAAGGAACAAGCTGGGACAAATAGAAACTTCCACTTTTTAAGTAAGAAAAACTACAAGGAAGTCTTCTGCGTACAAAGCAAAATAGCCAAACTCTGTGACAAACAATGGTCTTTGCAACAGATACAAAAGAAAGAGATCTTCATAATGCTTTGACATTAAATATTTTTTTACATTAAAAGGTGACTCCTAGCCCTAATTTAAATTACATTATTAATAACCTGCTGCTTGGACAAAGCTTTGCTGTACAGATAATGTATGACAGTACAAAATACTGTAGGACAGTCCAAGGTATTGTAGGACAGTTAAAAGTACTTTAAATATTTGCTTGAGTAGTTGTGCCGTCGTGACCTTTGAACTTGCTAATTGCTTACTACCTGATTTTATTATTTTAATTTTTTTTTTAAGTTTTTCGTCTGCTGTTGGTGTTTAAATGTTTGCATACAGATGAAATTTAAATGGTGATAATGTTTATATATTTGAACATTTTTGTTGTGGTAACACACTATCACTCTTTTTAAAACAAGAAAAACTAATGCAAATTTCTGTTTTAATTTGTGTGCTGGTGAGGTCCATACAAAAGTGAAGTAACTGAACATATTTTTATTCAATTCCTGTTTCGTTGTCCGGAAGTCTTGCGTAATGAAAACACCATTAGCAGCAAATTATTGCGATGACATGATGTAGTGGAGAGGACAGCTCTCTGATTGCACTGGAGATAATATCACTGAGCTGTGTCACTAGACCAGGCCATCAGGAATTGACTGATATTCATTTAAGTGAACTTTCTAATTTACTAGGTGAGTGACAAAAGTAGGTTCTTATTTGATCCAGTTAAAAGTATTACATAATCCACTCACCCGCCTGTCAAAGGTCAACAAATTTCAGACTCCGAAAGCAGAACAGACTTATTAACATTTTCCCTGCCAGAAAAAGCAAACCTGTTCACTGTAAGTTTGGTGCTCACGTTCCCACATCCATCCTATCAAGTGTTGTCCCTTTTGTCAGTGCACATCAGTCACGTGATCATTCTCCACGCATACACATCCACCGGAGTCTGTTTGCCGAAATGGCCGTCTTACTAAGAGATCTTCAAACTGTGACTTGACAATGGAATCAACGGTTATGCTTCACCAAGTTAATTAACTAGCATCTGGGTGGCTTTCCACCTCACAAAGAAACAGTCGTGTGTAAAATTAAGTGGCAGTTGAATGCATGAACAAGCGTAATATGAAGTGGATGTTAATTAAGGCTAGGAACTGACTCCTGTGTCATTAACAAACATATAAGCTCAAACAAAACATAAAATTCAATAAAATACAGTGTGAGCAGTAATATTTACAATCAGAATACCAATGTTGCTTCACTTCAAGTTTTTAGAAAAATAACATTTTAAACAACAGTGAAAAATGTACAACATTTTTCTATCTTGGTTGTTTCTTTAAATCTTAAAAATAACCATTAAACAACTGAATCTCCTGTTAATTTAATAAACATTGAAAAAGCAATGACTTCGGGGGGAAAATATGTTTGTGCTTAGTGTTCTAAGCCAGAAACGCCAACAATCCAAAGCTAAGAAATAAACTTTGTGGATTAAACATAATCTGTTACAAAGCATTACATTACTTCTTCAAAGCTTTTCTCGCATCTGTGAACCAGGTCTTACAACTAGCGGTTGCACAGTTTGGTGAAAAACCGACGACACTGCAGACGAAACTGTGGGTTACAAATGCTGTAGACGAAAGGGTTGATGACGCTGTTGATAGTAGGGAAAAATTTGGTGAAAAAATACATGTTCATCTGCCATGTCCTGCTCTGAACGCCCACTTCCCGCATATGGGCCATCCTGTAAACAAAAACACAGTTAGCTGTGTCAGCCCAAGATATTTTCCGAATCCAGGGTAGCTATCTCGCAATGAGCTCTACAAAAAATGTTAACTGTAAGACTCCTTTGAGAAATTGGTTTTTATTTAAATAGTATATGATAACACACATCCAGGTGCACGCACACACAAACACACACCCACAAAAATATATGAATACAAACACAAATACTCACGTGACAACAATGTAAGATACAAGGCATATGAGGGTAGCGATGGTCAGGACTAGCATCATGAATGTTGTTTTTGACAACAGCGCCCTCTTCTGATGAATGCGTTCTGTCCTGTCTGCTCCAGAACCCGATACCATGTTTACTTCTTCATGCTGTTCTATATCAGTAGACAAAACTGAAGACATTTTTTCGCATGGCCTGCTGGGAGTTTCCTTTGCTGGTGAAGGTTGCAGGACAGGGTCTGACAGGTCTTCACATCCTGCGGAGGTCATCTTGTATAAAGATTTTTGTGGAAGCTGGAGTCTTGTGGTACAGTCAGCCTCATCGTGTTTCCTACTAGATGAGCATCTGGAAACCTCGTCCTGGAAACATAATCTTTGTGAGTCGTGTCCGTCAGCTTTGTCTTCCTTCGTGAAGCTGGTTTCACAGAAAAGTGGAAAATTATGTCTGGCTTATGAAGTTTTCATCTCTCTGGTCCCTTGTCAAAGTTTCTGTTTCAACACTCAAATGTGTGTCCTGGCTACTTAGTTTTTCATCACTTTTTTCGAATTTTACTGGTCTTGTGAATATTTTCTCGGACACGTTCTCCGGTTCGTCTTGTCTAGAAGCAACCTCTTCTTTCAGTTGAGTTGTCATTACAGCAGAAGTAAGGACAATGTTTATTTTTCTAGCCCGAACTCTCTTTTGTTGTTGGTATGTCCGGTATATCTGCGCATAGCAAATAGTCAGGACTGCATATCCGAAAAGGAAGTAAATAATCTCAACAATTCCAAAAATGTATTTAGCTGGTTTATCTGAAAACCCGCATGTAGTCCCTGTTATTTGGGGTCTGTCCGTCTTCAAAGGCTTTGTTCCGTACAGGTAGGTGGAAGGAACCGAAGCAGCTAAGGTCAGGGTCAATGGAACAATTAATAGATAAGTAGCTTGTCTCGCGCTTAGTTGTCGTTTGTAAACCTGGCAGATGCGACGACGACGATCAATGGCGACGAGAACGAGGATCAGGTAGGACATTGAAAGGAAAAATTCCCAAAGGAGTCTCGTCATTCTGCAGAAATGTATATTTTTTGTGTACCTGTACCTCAAATCAACAATAACCCAAGGTATGGTGAGGGCGTTGATCAAGAAATCACAGACAGTCATCCCGAGAACGAACACGCGCGTGGCGCTGGCTTTGAACTGCTTCAGGTAGACAACAAAGACGAGAAGATTTCCTGAGAGGCCAACAACAGGTGCAACTGTAAACAGGACCAATACTGGAATTACTTTAATAAACATTTCGTGGTTCAGTTTTTCTAGGTAATCGTTTATCTCCTTTTGTGTCATGTTGAATTTTTGATGTGTATTAAGTCCGGTTGAATTCCAGAAAACCATGGCACTTGTGGATGTCCTCACTGCCATCTTTCTGAAAAAAAATGGATCTGTTTTGTTTCCTGACAACTTGGTAATGTCTTACGGTTTTAGTATCACTCACAGAAAGCAGTGGAGAGAGGTAAAAGGGAAAAGGTGAATAAACAGAGGTAAAATGTCAAGAAAGACCAAGAAAATGTTAAGAAGATCAAGAACTTTGAGGAAGCCAAGCTGTGTTATGTATTTATTTGTAGTTGGTATCTCCAGATAGTACAATACATGAGACAGGCATTCTATTTTCAATTTTTGTAAGAGTTAAGAATAGACATAACAGGGGACAATCGTAAATTTTATCACAAGCTTAAGATAAAGCTAAAATTATTAACAATTAACAGTTTTATGAGGCACGAAACGAAATATATACATACAAACCTTTTTTTTTCCTTTTATGCTTATGACAGGACACGGAGCAAGAATCGCAAAGTCTGTTGTCTTCAGCGGCTGTTGGCACAGTCTGGAGACATTGCAAAGCTCGTCTCCTGCAACGGCGATGATAGTCATCTCTGAAAAGTAACTTCCGACGACCAAACAACTCAAGAAGGAAGTTGCTGCGACCAAAGCTGATTATTAGGTCCAAAATCTTTGCCACAGATACCCAGCAGCAGAGGTCATATGTTGCATATTCTTCAAGCAAACATTTTTTCAATCAGTGGACTGCTTCAATGACCTGGAGCTTGGACCGATCTTTGCTCTCTTGAAGGAGAAAGTGGACAGCTAGTTCAAATTTGTTAAACCGTTATATTGTTGTGAATGTGTGTGTGACTTGCTGATTCCCTGGTCTCTTCTTATTCTTTCTGGGTTTTTTTTTCAAACTGCTCGTAGGATTAGATGTTTATGTATAGATGGCGCTTAGATGTCTAATAGAATTCGGATTTTTACTGACTTCTCAAACTGTCTCTCTTTCACACATATACACACACACGTATCTTTAACAGCTTTTATAAATGTGTTTATTTACAAAAATAAAAGTAAACACTTAGAAACAATTTATCAAATGTGATGTGACTATTAACATTGTAGATACCAGTTATCAAAGTCATTCTGCAAGAAAATGTGTCCGTGTGGATGAGTATCTTATAAACGCATTCATTTATCTGTTGCCCTTAAATATTGTTAGTATAAAAATATGTAATTTACATTTGCCGATCATAATAACTTCCTTGTGTACAAAAAAGAGTCCAAAGGGAAGAAAGTTTATCTAAAAGTACAATTCCTGTTGTGATGTAGAAAAAGGAGAGAGCATATTTGAACGTTCGTTATTTCGTGACATCATATTATTATTGTTATCCTTTTTCTCATCCTTACACTCTGCCTTCTTCTCTAGCGATGTAAAGTAAACAAAAAGTTACAAGATGAGAGGAAGCTGGTCAAAGAGACAAAGAATAATTTCTCCAACAATTTTTATTTTTAGTGAATAATTTGTGGAAAAAATAATACTTAGCCAGATCTCTCAGTTGAACAGTTTTCAAAGCTGAACAAAATATGTTTGGAGGAGTAAATATATATTTATTGTACGGTTGGCAGCTTGATGTAATGATATATATATATGAATGTTTGATACTCATGACTTCACCCGAGTTTTGATACTATCCGGTTATCACTTACATAAGAATAAGACAATAATTTCATTAACAAAATGATTATGACACACAGAAAGAAAAACGAAAGGATCAATAAACATTCTACAGTAAAGCTTGTTAATAAAATCTTGTCAAACGTATGTTTGTTGTCTATACATCTTCACTTATCTGATATATCAACATAATAAGAAAGAAAAAAAATAGTTTAACTCGTGCTTAGAAAATACACAACATTGAATAAAGTTTTTGCAAAAATATTTTAGTAGTTTGCACAGACTTAACACCATAAACTAACATTTAGCTATTCAAGTAAACATCTAGTTGCACCATGATTATTTTTATTTACAGTGTTATGTAATTTTCATCCTTTACTCACTCTGTCTCGGTCAATGGCTGTCAGGTAAACCCAGTGCACATCCGGGCAACCTAATTAATCAGTAAACAATAAATGTTCATCAATCAGTCTTGTCGAAAAACTGCATTGCGCATGTTGGTTAAAAACTGACGACACTGCAGACGAAACTTGATATTACAGAAGCTGTAGATGAAGGGGTTGAGGGCGCAGTTGATAGAAGGAAAAGTGCGGGCCAGATGGTAGATGTTCGTCTTCCATGGACTCAAGTGAACGTTTTCAAACTGGACATTGGCTAACCTGTGTCAATAAAAAACATGGAACTGATAATCCGGGTTCCAGGGCAAGATGGAACAAACAGCTACTGGAGGTTTTTTTCTCGTGACTAAGGAAGGTGAGGAGGAGTTTATTCATTTTAAATTTGTTTCTTTATGTTCTGTAGTGGATTTACACATCAAAATGAGTTTTTATTTACTATTTTGGGAAATGGAACTTTCGCAGATGTAAGCACGTAAACATATTCAAAATATTTATCCATCTACTCACGCTACAACGAAATTAGGAAGGCAGCAGATAACCATAGAGATGGTCAGGACCAACATCATGAGTGTTGTTCTGGACAAAAGACCCCTCTTCCGTTGATTTTCTTTACCAGTCTGTACTCGATGGCAATACACATCAATTATGTTATCTTCATGACCTCCACCTTCGTTGTTTGTAACAGGTTCTGACAGATTTTCAATTCCTGGGTCCTGTGACATATCCAACATTTCTTGTTTGAAACTCATTGACATCACGCAGTCAGCTCCAGAGACTTCTGGGACAGATGAACATCGGGATATCTCATTCTGACCAGAGCGGGCTTCAGTATCATGTTTGTCAGCGTGGACTTCAAGTTCAAATGTGTCTTTACAGAAAATGGACTTTTTACAAAGTTCATTTATGACCAAACGGCTTTTCTCTTGCATATCTTTTGACAACCAAGTGTGTGTTTCAATACGCGCATCCTCTTCCAGATGTATCAGTTCTTGTACACCGACATCGGATTTCCTATTGCTGTCGATTGTGTCTTCGTGGGTGTTCGTGTCGGTCTGAAGTATTTTCTCATCCGAGACAGCGGGTTCCTCACGGCACGTTTTCGTTATACCAGAGCGAGTATCAACATTTACTTTACCAGCGATGAAAAGCCTTTTTTTCTGCTGGTAAATTTGGTAGGAGATCTGTACATAGCAAGTTGTCAGTACTGCAAATCCCACAAGGAAATATGTCATCACGACAATTCCATAAATTTGTTTTGCTTGCATCCCAAACCATCTGTCTAAGAACCCACATGTCGATCCTGTTATTTCGGGTCTCTCTGTCTCCAATGGTATTTCGCTGTACAGAAAAGCCAAGAAGAAAATAACAGCAGAACTCAACATCAGTGGAATCATCAGTAGATAACTCGCTTGTCGAGCGCTATATTGTCGTTCCAGGGGCTTGCAGATGCGACGGCGACGATCAAGAGCGACAAAAACGAGGATGGAGTAGGAAATAATCACCGTAAACAATGGTCCCAGTAATATTTTCATCTTGCAGTAAGGAGCTTCGCTCGTGTAGTTATATCTCATGCCATAAATTACTAAAGGCAGGCCAAACACAGCAGTATACAAATCACAGACTGTCATGGCCAACACGAACACGCGCGTGGCGCTGGACTTGAACTTCTTCAGGTAGACGAGAAAGACGAGGAGGTTGCCAAAGACTCCAACAACGATCACCATTGTTAGGAAGCAAACCGTAGGAAGTAATTCAACGAACGATTCGTAGCTGAGTTTTTCTAGATAATTTATTTTTCTTCTGTAGTATTCTTCTGTAGAATTGTCTGGGATTCATTTGCGATACTCGTAGTAATAAGAAAATACATCGTTGATGATGGTTTCTGAAATGAACAAACTGGGATTGTTTGTTACAACCAGAAGTGAGTCAATGCGAAATTTAAAACAATACTAATAATTATGAGAGTGATAATAAATTATAGATACAATGCAGCTGTATTATCTCATGAAGTAGTCCATCTTCTGATTCATCAGTTTCCACGAAGACTAATCAAACTTTTCATCATTACTGATTTACTTCCTGGTTGAGCTTTCTATTATTGATAGTAATTATGTAGTAAAAGAAAAACAGAAATTAATAAATTTTCGAAGAACTGAACAAAAGCACATACCAAAAAAACGGAATAATAATAAACAATTATATATTATGTAGAAAAGAATGTGTACATACAAGCTTTACGGAGCTTCAGGAGTATTCTGTGTTCCCTTCCCTGTCTCCAGCAACAATGCCTGACTAGTCACTTCCACTCAAATGTCTGCAACGGTCGTCTGCTGCAAAAGTACTGACAGTCATCCGTGACAAAAAGGCTTCCACGAAGCAAGATTCTCAAGAAGGAAGCCGTTTGCACGCAACACAAAATAACCGTGTGTCATGATGAGTAATGGTAATAAACTCTTACGAAAGAATATTTGTAAGTTAAGTATATTCTTCTTTAAAAAATCTCTCCAACTTTGTCTTGTTTAAATACTGTATAACTGACCCTGCTGTTTGCTTGGACAATACTTCTTTATGTAGAGTACCGTAGGAAGGTTATACAATAGTAAAATATGTATTATAGATGCATATTCATTACATATATTTTTCTATACATATGAGAGTTTAGGTGGTTGGTTACCAAAAATCTACAATATATTAGATTGTGAACAATAAAATAATCTACAGGCATAAGTGCAATGTACGTATGTCATTCTAATATCTGTTCAGTGTCGATATATATATATAAGTGTCCAAACAAAAATACATTAAAATAAAATATAAATAGTAATATGTACAAGATGTACCAATGTCTCTGCGCTTAAAAAGTTTCCAGAAAATTAGCAAACTTAAGTACATCAAATACAGCAAATTCATTTATTTCGTTGTCTAAAGATTTTTAAAAAATTCTTTAAAGTTCTGAGCAAACATTTGAAAAGCAATGGCTCCATAAACAAGGCTACATCAGTAACTTCTGCAGTCCGACACTTGATAGAAATATCCAAATGAGCTTTTCAGATAAAATTGTCATTGAAATTTGTCAACCAAATGTGTCTAACAACTGTCTATTGCACACTTTGATGAGAAACTGATGACATTTCAGACGAAACTTTGGGTTGCAAAAGCTGTAGACGAAAGGGTTGATGACGCTGTTGAAAGAAGGAAAAAAGCGGGCGAGAAAATACAGGTTCATCTGCCATGTACTGATGTGAACGCCAAAGAATTCCACCTTTGCGATCCTGTGAACAAAAGGAGGTAGCTGTGTTATCCTCAGATATTTCTGGAATGAAATAAAGGAACAACGATCGTTGGATCAAATAGGAGTAAGCTACTAGCCCTGTTCAAGAATTTTGCTCCTTTTTTAAAAAAAGGGATACACGCACTCAAACGCATTTCACACACGAAAACACACATACAAACACACAAAAGCAAAATACTCACGTGACAGCAATATAAGGTGCACAGCAGACGAGAGTAGAGATGGTCAGGACTAACATCATCAGTGTTGTTTTGGACAAAAGCGCCTTCTTCTTTTGACTACCTTCTCCTCTTTCTGTACTAGAAGCCGATGTCTTGACATTTATTTCTCGATCGTCTTTGATGTTGTCCATAGACGAGACAAAAGAATTTTGTCCACATGTTGTATTCGGAGTTTCCTTTAGAGTTGAAGACTGCACAGCAGGCGCAGGCTCTGACAATATTTCAATTCTTGATGAATTCGAAATGTCAAAGGATCTTTGTGGAAGCTGAATTGTTGTCTCGGTGTCCTTTCCACCAGGTGAGCATCCATAAGCCTCATTCTGGTAACAGAATTTTTGTGAATCATGTCCGTCAGTTTTGTCTTCTTTTATAAACATGTCTTTGCAGGACAAACACACACCACCTTTGTCGAACATAATTTTTTCTCTCTGATCCCTCGTGAGAGTATCTGTTCCAACATGTGAGTGATTATCTTGGTTACTTGTTATTTCTGAACTCATTTCAGATTTCACAGTACTTATGAATATGTTTTCAGTCTGCGGATCTTGACTGGAAGCAATCCCTTCGTTGAAGTTCGTTTCCATTACTGGAAAAGTAACAACAATGTTTATTTTGCTAGCCATCAGCTTCTTTTTTTGCTCGTAAATCTGGTAAGAGATTTGTACATAGCAGGTGGTCAGGATTGCAAATCCGACAAGAAAGTAGATCATTAAAATCACTCCAAATATCTTTTTCCCACTTATTCCCGCAATGGTATTAGAAAACCCACACGTGCTCCCAGTTATTTGGGAGTTTTCTGTCTCCAGAGGTTTTGCACCGTACAAATAGGTGAAAGGGACCATGGCAGCGAATGTCAAGACCAGAGGAACAATCAACAGGTAAGTCGCTTGTCGAGCGCTCAGTTGTCGTCTGTGTACCTGGCAGATGCGACGACGACGATCGAGGGCGACGAGAACTAGAAGCAGATAGGACATGATGAGAGGGAAGGTTCCTAGAAAACACTTCATTCTGCAGAAATGTACTTCGCTTGTGTGGCTGTATCTCATGTCCTGGATCACCCAGGGTAGTGTGAAAATATTGGTCAGGAAATCACAGACGGCCATTTTCAGAACAAACACCCGCGTGGCGCTGACTTTATATTGCTTGAGGTAAACGAGGAAGACGAGGAGGTTTCCAGAAAGGCCAACGATGACTACAACTGTAAAGAGAACTACCATGGGAAGTAATTTAATGAAGGTCTCGTAGTTAAGTTTTTCTAGATATTCGTTTATCTTGTCTTGTGTGATGTTGAATTCTTGAAATGGATTAAGTTCTGTTGAATTCCAGAAAACCTCGGTACTCGTGGATGTCATCCCTACCATTGTTTCTGAAAGCAAAATACTGGCTTTATTTTCTTAGAACTTGATAATGTCTTCTTTTCTAATCTTTCGGGGAAGAACGATGAAACTTGCGATGAAAGAGATCAAGGAAACTTAATGTTCTCCCCTTCACTACATCAAACCTCACGATGGAGTACATCTATGCAAAAGTTCTTGCAAACTTTTTATATCA
>NC_037596.1:24260597-24355809 GCF_003073045.1 Pomacea canaliculata | reverse complement strand
GGGGAGATGTAATTCATTTTCCCAATTAGCGGCAACGTATTTTATAAATGCTAAACACTGCTTAAGATGGGTGTAGGTCATGTTTTATTTAATTTTAAATGTTTTCTGGCTTACATTCAACTTTATTAATATTTACATTTATTGTAAAAATGAAAATACCGCAGTTCTATGCTTGTAATCGGATTTCTTTAGATATTCAGAGAAATATGCTGGTAATTGAAATACATTATCATAACAAAATAACGTTTCTGGTAAGTAAACAAATGAAGTTTTAACATCATGTTTCACAAGGAAAAAAGCAGGATAGTTTCCCATTTCAGTATTGTACTAACTACAACCAACTGCGTCGCACAAGTGTTTTTTCTTAACAACAGATTACAACGATTTGTACGTGAGCTTACAATTGTATATTATTCTGAAGCTTTGTGTTGATTATAGGAGAGGGGGGCATAAATATCACAGTAACTAAAATACAGTACATGTACAATAATCAGAACCCCAACCAGGCAGCTTACTTGTCATCACAGCGCTTCAACCTTGCCAGTCATCCAATTCTATACATTAAATTTACTATAACATAGTCCAATTGTCTCAAGTTTCGTAATCATAAAGTTTCTCTAACGTTGAATGGGAGAGGCGATACCTGAATGCACAGAATTTACAAAATTCTCACTTACTTTCGGTGGCATCAATGAGCGGATCACAATTCACCACACATTTTATACATACCACAGTTCTCGCTTGCATCTATCTCCTTTAGGATATTTAAACTAGGGACGCTAGTGGTTGACGACGATATAGTGTTTGTACCCCATAAGCAAGTTCCAGCTAGGCTGATCACGACCTGGCTGACAATGCTGCAGCTTCCAGACATCAGAAGAGCAGGTGGCTGACTACGCAAACAACGCATCTGCTGACGACAACATTCTCAGCGTTTATAAAGATAACGCAAAGCAAATAAAGACAGTCTTGTCCATACCTTGACTAGGCAAGGAATTATTCTGATTCCGTGGTCTTTCTTTTCAAACAAAATTTTTGCTCCAGTGGTCTCTATTCTTTAACAATCTAGCGTGGGAATAAATCAAACTAAGTTTTCTTCCAACTATAGGGTTCGGTGAACCTTTCACTCACCCATGGCTCTTTCATAATCGTGCTCTTCCAATGCGTTTCTTTCTAAGGCAGGCACGGTAAGGACGACACAATCCCTGCATCTCAACCTGCAACAAGGGTGACACCACGTCTTACAAACAGCTTCCACGTTGTATCACTTCACATTAAGTGATGAAATTTGTCGGCTGTACGGTCAAACGGTGATTTGTTTATACACTTTTTTCAAATTGTCACTGCAATGACAGAATGACTCTCTCCCAGTCGATGGCAGCCATTCTAAGAGCCTGGACAGGTTTTATAGCACCCAAAATCTTTAATTGCCATCTTTCCATTACCTTCTTCACACCCCATCAAACTATTCTACTTTCTTCATTAGTCTGTTATTTAGTGTTAAGCATGATAATGAGTTGTGTATGGTAAAATATTTGGTTGTATGCTGTATATCTTTTTTCAATTGTAATCGTTGGTTTTAACCCATTTTTGTAACAATATTTAATGTAAGATTAAAATTATAATTATTTCATGCCGCCTGCTTTATATTTGTACCTAAAAACTGTAAACGATTTTTTTACAAGTTTTACTTTAGCCCACGCGTTGCATTCGCATGAAAAATTCACTTCGGAAGGAAGTTGGGAATAAGGAAGCATCTACTCTACTCTCAGTGTTTCACATCCTGTTGATTCACTTTGAGAAGAGTTCACTTTAGTAGGGTTTTTTTCAGCTCACGAACTTGCAACAAGCGGAATGTGTGACGAGGTCTGCAGCAAGAAGTTTTGCACTTGGTTAGTTTCAACGTGTCGTTAACAGTTACAACTTAAAACTGTAAAACCTATTCTGTTAGTTATAAGTTTCACACTAGCCCAACATTTCCACGCGTGCATCGCAATGAAACATTCACCATTTCGGAAGGAAGGTTGGGAGTAAGGAAGCACTCGTCTCTACTCGCAGTGTTTCACATCCTGATGCATTAAATCAATATGCACATTTGAGAGGTTCACTTTATTTTCAGCTCAGGAACTTGCAGCAAGGGCTGACGAGGACTGCAGAAATAAAGTTTGCACTTGGTTATTTTAAATTGTTTTTATTAGTGTTCAAAAAACCTCTCAGGGAAAACGATGGCACAAAGGGTTGTTTGTGTTATACAGCGCTGTTCTCCTAATGGTAACCAGAACAGTCAGGCAAGTCTAATTCAATACACGTATGTACTATCTATTTTTGGTCGAGCATTTGTGATATTTAATTATAGGAACAGTTTTACATTTTACACTACCTTTTGCTGTTCCATTTTCTCACTTCACTTACAGGAATCAACTACATTTATTTTATTTTTCCTAGTGTTTTTGTTATTTGTTTTACCAAAGTTTTCACATACTTAGTAATTCATGAATCTAATATCTAAATTAACTCAATTGTCAGGATGGGGCGTTGGGAATTGTCTGATGATTTATCCTGTTTTGTCCCGATGATTTTGGTTTCTGGTTGAGGTAGGTGTTTCATAGATCAAGAGGGAGGCATATATTATTAGATGAGCAAAATCAATACGGTTTAAATAGCCTGGTTAGTCCTTCGAGCAAATTGCTTCAGAGACAAAGGAGAGAAAGAATAGTAAAAAAATAACGATATTGTATGATTATTTCTTGTTAATATTAAGTAGATGGCATTAATTAGGCTGAGCAAACCAACGCGAAGGGACGACAATGATAATGATGATACATTCATTACATCTTATCTATGACCTTATCTATAACCACCGGTCTATACTGCTCTATAAGGATATTTGTATTCTACCGTTTGATTATTTTTGTTCAATGAACAGTTATATTTAGATTTCAGTAAACTGTGTGCACAGAAAATCGTTGTTGTTTTTTCAGCTTTACATATCCGTGATTGTTCTTCTGGAGTAAGAGATGTGACGGAGGACACGGACGTGAGTTTTACCTGCGGCCGTTACAATGGCCGGGTAGAATGGTTTTCGTCTACTGATAACTTACAATGGAACTACATTGGCCATTGCGAAAGAATAAGGTGTTATTCCCAAAAGGCCCCTCCATTTCTTTTATCTGCACAAAAAACAATTTCAAATTGGAATACGAGAGCACGCTGGACATCAAGCGTGTCACGAGCAGCAGGACATTTTACTCAAGTGCAGCGACGAGGACACAATAGATGTTTGCAGGCTAAGGATTGTAGGTGATGTGATTTAAGATTCCTTTTATTATTTTTCAATAGTTATTTAGGCATTCTTTAGATCTCAGACTTTTCGGCATAAAAATAGCAGGAAATTTAATTTGTATTTTAAGGAAGATTTTAATGACATAACAATTTTGTTTCAAGTGATACATATTTCTAAGTCGTATTTCCGGTCAAGATTTTCTTTCCGTTTGCAAACGTGAAAAATCATGAAGATGGATTTATTAGTAACAGTAATGTTATCTATAGATCTTTTAATAACAATTAGTGTCAAAATTAATAACAAAAACTTTCTTCAATAATGTCCGCTTATTTTATATCAAATTGCATATTTCAGATATTATATATATGTTTAAGTAAATACTCATCATGATTTGTATATACATTTAGTGCCTTTTATCGCTAAAAACTGCAATGTAACGATATCAAAATGGCGGCTGTACGGAACGTGTGCCGTGGAAAAGATGTTTGCGTCAGACGACAAGTACTCCTGCATGTGGAGTGTAAACAATAACAAGGTATTTCACACACACACACACACACACACGCACCACACACATTTTCTCATAAACTGTTTCACACATTATCGTTCCACACGCATACTCTTTCTCTCTCTTTTACACATGTACATCTATCTATACACACACTTATTATTCGTAAGATAAATTAGAAAGTTTGTTGAAAATCATAACACTTGTATAGTATATACTGTATATAAAGGTAGCTCTATTTGTTATTCCAAGCATATTTTGTTCAGTTTTAGATAAATGGATTTTTTCTATATTTATCCTGCTTATTTAATTTCTCTAAATTCTCTTTGGACAACTACTTATTATTTGTCACATTTGGATTTTTTAACGCTTTTAACGCTTGTTGCTGTCTTATAGTGTTTCCTTCAACTAGATATAGTGCGATTTTATGTAGCATTCTCAAATGAACAAACTAAAGGTATATGTAAGACAAAACATTTTACTAATTAGTACAGTATGCCTTGGTTTGATTTTCTTTTCTAAATGATTGAAGCTCACAAGTTATGAATCACTCTCTCAATATTGGTCTGGAGGGAGAAGATACCAAAGAGGCCAGTTGTTATTTTTAACCAACGATGCTGTGGACTACGGAATGTACACTTACAGAGTCACCATCAATCCGGGTCCTTCAACTATTTTTGTTGAGATTATTAGCATAGGTAAAGAAATAGATAGTTACTTGTACATGTTTCTCGTATTTAAAGATACGTTCCTACAGTTGTATATAATTTTACTGTGATATTACCAATGGGATTTTTGGTCAATAACATCACTTTTATCACTCAATTATTTTATAGGGAGTAAAATAATAAACACAAGTAAAGATATCTTTGACACAAAACATGATTTTATTTGGCTAGAAACCTATTTTTTCGTTTGTTAGTTTTTTCGTTAGTCTAGGTCTTGCAAATTATTCATGCTTAAAATACATGACCTTTGACAGGTGTAAACAAAAATCACATTAACACCTACGTAGTGTGTCCGACAATCGCTTTATCTGTCTTTTTATTGACAATTAATCAGTGCCACCTGGGGATCCTGTCCACACGTGTAATGACACTGTTGAGGAGGGATCCAGTGTTATCTGCAAGTGCACTTCGTCAAATAAAGGATTTCCACCTGCAGTATTTACCTGGATAAACAAAACACAGACACTTACAATTCAAAATGTTCAGACAGAATGTAGCGGCTGGAAGTACACCTGTCGGCTGACATGGGGTCGAATGGTTTAATCAACCGTACAACTGATTTTGCCTTGAAAGTAGCAGGTAACTATAATTATATTTTATACCTTTACCATGGATATTAGTGTTACAAAATTCTTTTAAGGTGCTTACTGTTTTTATAGTAAAATAAGCAAATAAATTATAACAAAGTTGATTCTTCCTTCTCAGCATATGTTTTTACACACATGTATTTATAATTATTCCATTCTCTGAGTCTAGTTTAAATTGCAAGACAACACATTTATTACAATAAATCGTCTGTTTCGACAAAACTAATTCTTTTCAGTTTATCTCGAATTTTTTTTTTAAATTTCAGAAACTTTGTTTCTCGCATGAGTTTAAATGTGTTTCAAACATTATGGGATATTAAAAGTTATTAAATAGGTTTGTCATTAACATACTTTTTGGCTGTTATTAATTTTGTCTCCAGTCGCCGTCACCATCGTTCCTACTAGCTGCAGTGTACAATTGTCAGGATGGAAAGTGTATGGAATGTGTACAGTCAAAAGGGTAGTGGGACGAAAAAACAGGATGTGCAAGTGGAACATGAAAAACAAGGTGAAATCCATGGACAGGTTTTATAATATATGCAACATATACACTAGTACCTCTTGAGCGGGATCAAAACTTGATGTTAATATTTTTCTATATTAATATGTGGAATACAGGAAATATAAATTTAGAAAACTAGTGTACGTGCAACGTTAGAGTTTTGGTTTTCTGTGAGATTTGATGACAGAACATAATAACATTATTTAAAATACATATTTGTCATCATACACATTAGTTTTGATAAGTCTATATATATTTTTTGAACTAAATAAGCAAAGACATGCCTGAAACTTATAATCATTGTAAAAAGCTTATCAGATTAAAATGAGAAGTTCCAAGACTTCCCTTACATGTATATTTTACTAAGATGTAGATAATTTGCTGAATAAAACCGAATGAAATTTACACATTTTAAATATTATTAAATTTTCGTGCTTTTGAAAACATACAGAGATATAAAGTATGTGCTTAAAAAAAGAACTTGTAATAACTGCTTGTGTCTTTACAGAATAACACAGAGGAGTTCCAAGGATTTGTCGGTTATACATATATGTATTCTGAAAATTATGTAAAAGAAACTTGCGCTTTCCTGCGTGAAATACCTGTCGACAATGGCAATTATACCTACAGCATCAGTGAATCTTCACATCCAGCAGATCAGTGGGGGAAGACTATTTATATCGGTAATTTTAGTTTATTATATACATTTGAGAAGGCAATATTATATTCTAGTGATTCAAATAGGTCAATGAGGTTTTCAGTGGATCAAGGCTCAAATGCAGCTGTGAAACTTTTGTGCAATTTTATGTCACGCGTACCTAGAGGTTGATGCTTTAATGTCCATGAGCTGCTCATGACACTTTATTACCTTTTGTTTATTTAGTACATGCACAAGGTTAAAAGTATCCTACCTTTGTTTTTATGTCTACATTTTGGTAGGTTTTTTTATTTAACTAACTGCTCGTAATTATCAGTAGTTATGTAGTATTCTGTTTGTACTTTCAAATTTCTCCGTTTATGTGAGGTGTGTAGCTAGAATCAATATAAATATTATTGCATTTTGTTCAGAGAAGCCAGACGTGCCTCACCACAACTGTTCAAAGATGATTCTCGAAGGATCAAGTATGACCTGCACGTGCTTTACACCAAAGCTGGGAAATCCACCCGCGCTAGTTGGATGGGAGGGATTGGGAGAAACGTATTTGACTATACAGGGTAACAAGCAAAACCAGGGTATCGTCTTTACATGTTCTCTGACTTGGGGAGTCATCAGCTATACAACCCCATACGTGATTAACATTGCCTGTAAGTAATGTTTTACCCTTTTAGCTGCTATTGTATCATGTTACAAATTACTACTCTTCGGTACTCTAGTGTAAATAAATATTTTATGTCATATATCGTATCTTTTTGTCTTCTAAGATGTTTTCTCAATTATTCTTTATTATGTTTGTCAACATAATAAACTAGGCAATCTTATCTCTAGTCTTATTCTTCTGCTTTCTCTGTTGTTGCTATTGGCGTCAATTATTTTTGTTTTTAATCAAATTATATGCTTAGCTTTGTTGTTTAAAATACACAGACGGACCATCGCAAACTTACATCAGCAGCAGCGAAGAGTCATCGGGTGACGAGACAAAGACGATGTTAATGTGTACTGCAATAGATGTTTACCCTTCCGCCGTGTTTCACTGGAACATTGCGTGTGACAAAGAGACTCACGGAGTGAACACCAGCACGTGCACACTCTCTACGTCACGTGTAGAGGACAACACAGCAGTAGAGTGCATGGCAACCAACCAAGTCTTTGTAGAAGTGTCTTCTGCTAGTATATACGTCTTCAAGCCGAGACGTACCCATATCAAAAGTAAACAACATATATTTTCCATTCAACGAAAAAGAGGCAAGCGGTTAAGATGTAGCTAATATTTCATAAAAACAAAGCACAGATTAATACCATTCATACTTAAGAGCAAAAATATTGAAAACTACATACCGCAATAAGAGTTTAAAATCAAAGTGTAGACAAGTTTTATTTCTTAAATCACAAATGTTTGATTGGTCAACATGTTTATCAACGATTTTTCGTCCTTTTGTCTACAGATAACCATTTGATGGTGGGGATAATAGCCGGCAGTGGTGGAGCCATGATTATTCTTACCATCCTTGTGGCTGTTATAGTTGTTTGTGTGAAACGTCGGATAGGTAAACAGGGCTAAACTTTTACCGCCGGTATTTCAGCCTTAAATAAACACATTTTTGAACTGGTTGAAATAGTTTCTCACTGACTGCTTATTTGCTATGTCCTATATTATATGGGTAGAGGAAAGCTAACGGGTTAGTGCGACTGTGTCTAACCTGAAGCTGTATAATGGGTTCTACTACTAATAACAATAAATGCCAAAAAAAGTATATACCGCATACTCATACCCGAAAGACAATGAGTCAAAGACAAAATAGAAGGAACAGGAAAACAAGGACTACGAGAGAAGAATTAATTAACCGTACTGATAATTTACGAAACCAAATACAGAAAACGCAAAGAGGAAGCAGATGACAAGGGCGAAGAGTAAATTTCTAGAGGAAGACAGGATGTAGCGAGTAATGTATAAGGAAGATGTGCATTTTTGGGCACATTTGTAGAGAGTTGCATTGTTCTGATGAACAATTACTAAAAAATTCTGCTTTTTTTGTAATGCATCTCATAAGTGCGGGAATCTATTAAGTGCAGTTTTGGATTTTGACAAACTATTTTTTCTAAGCTTCATGTCTTCAAGTCTTTCTAGTTGGTAAATTTGAATGGCTCTTTGATGTCGCGTAAATGCCAACTGTTTTTCGCATTACAAAGAACAGTTCAATAACTAAGGAAAACAATCATCCTTTGTCTCATGTTTTTTCCCAGTATTTGACTTTTTATATGATATTTGTTATATGTTCATAAATATCTTAGAATATTAGTTGTATTTTTTCTATAGGTTGTTACGCAAGAAATTATTTTAGATGGCTTACTAATTGATAACAAGTAAGATTCTGGAGAGATCATCAGGTTAAGCAATAATAAATTGCGATCCAAAGAGATGTTAGACGATGTATATCGGGTTCTTGTACATTCACATAATCACATTTGTTTCTAATCTTTGTTGTAGCCAACAAGACACCAACCCACAATGTGCACTTTACTGCACCATCTACAGATGTCAACACTATTAGTCACAGAAGAGAAAATGAGTATATCACATTTGACGATCCAACATTGCGTAAGTTTATGTTTGATGCCATTCTTCTTTTTTATTCTATTATATCATGGACTCTCAACCATTTTCGCTAATGTATCTGCAAAGGTTGAAAGGTCTCCGTTCATAATCCTCGAGCATAAAATTACTTTTTCCATATTTTCCTCCAGCATAAAATTACTTTTTCCATATTGCCATGTGCTTACCTTTCTAATGCGATACTTGGTCTTGTTTTTGTGCCATCAAAAAGTTGCGACGATGGAAGCTGCTGACGGCTCGTATAACATCAACTTAAAGTCGGTTTCGTTTGTTGTTGTTGTTGTTGTTTTGTTTTTTGGGTTTTTTTTGCAGTCGAAGCAATGAAACAATAATTGTTTATGTCTCTTCATACCACTGCATAACCCTTACCGTACCCCTGGGGGAATGCATTCCACCGGCTGAGGCCGCGATATTAGTTGGCAAGAATGCTAGCTGTCTATCTTGATACTTTGCTAGCTATTTATTTAGTTTGTTATCTGTCTGCTTTTTCATTTTAATATACATGTATACTTTATTCAAACACACTTTTCCATGATAATGCAACTGGAGACTTGGCTATCTAACCGTAGAAGGTTGGAAAAGGTAAGACTTTGAGGAAGAAGAGAAAAGCATCCGTGATAAGTCAGAACTACAACTCATTACAGCAGGATCATAGGAAACTTTTTTTACGATGTAGTCCTTTTTACACATCGATGAACAGGAATACAAATATAGTATAAACATTAATAGGGCTCACATTAAAGATTCTCTGACATTGACGATTTTTGATGTTGGGTATTTTCCAACAATCAAACACTATATTCAAGATTTCTTACCTGGATAAGAAGTAGTGGTTGTTTTTCATTGACATTCTGATAGACCTTCGTTCATTGAAGACCGTCCGTTATATTTAACTGTTTATATCAGCCTATACAAGCATCAGGTGAGAGCACTTTATTGTTCTTTGAACTACTTTGTTTTCTATCATTGTCCTCTATGAACTGCTCACATTGAAAAACGCATTGCTGGCTGTGTGTGTTTGTTTTCTGCAACATTAATTCAATATTAAAAATACTGGGAAAAAGCCAGCCACAAATACTTTTTTTAATAAAGATGATCTTATTAGTGGTGAAAAAGTTTGAACATTTTCATCAGCATATTCAAGTAATAGTATCGTTGTTGAATCTTTGTGTAGTCCGCATTCCTGAGACACGGACTCCCGTTGTCCGCACCTCTGCACCATCTGGAGACCTGTACACCATCGTTGGCCCAGCGACTGTAGGAGACAATGAAGAAGTTGCTGTACAGGAAGCAGTTAAGAACAGGACGCGTGCAACAATAAGGATCAGCGGTCTTCAGGCTGGAACTACTGATGCCCAAACAAACGAAACAACTGAATCAACAAGTCTGGCAATAATGCACAAGCCAACAAGAATAGACAAGAAGGAACTTCATAATCAGTCAGGTAAACCATGGTGTAATACACCACCTAACACAATGAATTCCATAAAGGGCAACAAACAATAAAAAGTGAAATGCAGAAAGAAACACAAATTAGAGTAAAAGACAATATATAGATAATTTGTTCAAAAGCTGTATGAACACAAAGCTTGTCGTTCTATTACAAGCAAATCGAGATAAAATACAAAAAAAGAAGGAAAACATAAAAACATTTTTTAAGCTTGGTAATTGGTCTGCCATCAAGCAGGTAAACAGATTATTTCTACACGTCCATATTCTAAACTTCAAAGTAAAAACAAAAGTATTTTAGCATCATGCCTAAAATTATGGTCTAAACAATAAACAAGCTCCTTTGTTTACCTTTATCATTTTTTGTTTATTTCTGATTTCCAGTTACTGATTACATGAATATACCTCAAGTACCATGGAATTCTAGACTGGGTGTGTACCATCATGTTCGACAGGCTGCTGCGTCTGAAACAAGGATTTCTGATGCAAATGTGAGATTTTTTGACAGCAACATGCTTAAAATAAAGTTACAAAGTTTACCTACTTTTGTTTCTAAATCCACTAGATGTCCTCATTTTTATCATTGCCGACACACTTAAACATGTTATTTCCTTTTATTTCCCGTTAATTGTGGTTATTGTTTTGACTTTGATACTTGTTTATGAAGCGGAGCCAAAGAAATTCTTTTAATACTAAATGTTTCAACAGGCAACTGATGGAACAGACGAATACGATGTCCTACGAGTCCAAAAGAGTCGAACTGGACAGGAAGACCATGCAGCTACTTACAGCCGCCTTGACTTCAAATAAACATTGAGTTTACTTTAAAGTAACATCTCTAATTTATACTCTCTTTTTTGGATATATTAACTGTGTCAGGGATGAAAACTGAATAGTTTTTAATAATGTAATGGTGAAAAGTAAACTATTTAGGAAGCAGCTTTTATGTAGGTGAGAACTCTTACGTTAGAATTTAAAATAAAGATTTAGGAATTGTGTGTGTGTGTGCGCTCACGCCCTTAATTTTATAAAGACATTATGAAAAGAAATGTTGCTTATTATTCCGTTTTTATTGAGAACTTTTTTTTGATCCAGTTCTCTACTTTATGTAAAGTGAATGATTGTGTTTTATATAATTTATACATAACAAGGGACATTGTAAGATTCATGCCGTATGGTTCTCTTTATATATCTCTCTTTTCCTTTCTATATATATATATGTATTATAACATTTACCTTTCAGTATACACTTCTTGACCTTTCCTGACTTCAGGTCATCTTTTTGGGCGAAAAAACCTCCATAAAACTAATAAGGGCTATGTACATATGTATTAATTTATTAATTGAAACTGTTGGTCAAAACTTCACAGTAAATACTTTTCGATCGATTTGTGTTTTTTGTAAAAATGGCACAGAAACAATCGCAGTTATTTGTCATTGTTTTTGTTTGTTTTGGTTAAACCAGTTGTATAAAGAGTGTCGACTGTATTCGAAATTGATTAATATTTGTGTCTGTTTGTGTGCGTATGTATGACAGGTATGACAAATGCTCATTCACAGAATAGGAGATAAAATAAAAAAAGAAAGAAAAAACCGAATACAGGTAAATAAATATAAGATAGATGAAGAGGAAACCTTTAAAGTAAGAATAACAGCGCTGATGCCATGTGTTGTAGGTTACACTGCCCATGATTGCAAACAATAACAATAAATACTGTGTGATGTCTGTGGGACAGAAACTAGCCAAATCCTGTTCAGTTTTGTAGATATTCTTTCTCAACAAAGGAGTATACAGGACTTTGAAGAGGGAGGAAAGAAGCTTCGCATCATATGAGTCAATTAGTCATGTCTGCCTAATTACCTCAGCCTGTTACTTGTCTGTAAACACATTCAGAGGGAAAGCAGGCTTATCTTTATTTTTGCTTTATTAAACTATGTTTCTTCTCCTGTCTAATTAACTCCTTTAGTTGGAACTGAGAAGAGCCCATCACAGTATGTTCACAAAGGTGTCAGGGACCTGTAATGTTTATGACTATTTATAACTTTCAAATAATCGAGAGAGACGTGTTTTCAAGTATAATAAAGAAAGAAGATAAATAATGGCTCTTTGTATCAAAATATTAATAACAAGCCAATAGTCTTCTTTAGCATTAAAGGCGACATAAAAGTTGTCACTCTGTCATTATAGCTCAGTAGAAACAGTGACAGATGACAAAAGAAGCATGTTATGATATATGTAGCTTTAATCTTATTACAACGATTAAAAAGCAATTAAAAAAGACTAAAACTGTTTTTTAAGCAATGAAAAACCCTCATCATTGACATGGAAAAGATACCTTAAAACTTTCATACAATATTATAGTTTTTGTTGTATCCCAAACAGTATCGAGATAATGTCTGATTTTAAGGACCATATTTGAAATTTTAAAAGTCACATCTCTATCTAACGTACGTGGGTGTGTGTAGGTGGGATTGTGTGTGGTTTTTTTTTCGGTGTGAGCTTGCCTCGTATTTTTATGGTTTGTGCAATCACCGAAACAGGAAAAGTGTCAGATACTGGTGTTAGTGTAGTGAGGTCACTTCCTAAGAGGAAATTTCATTTTCAAAAATTGAGCAACTATATGACACAGCCTTTGATGGAAAACGACTTTACGAAAATCGTGTACACCCCCTTAAGATGCACTGTTGTTGTTGTTTTTGTTGTTGTTGTTGTTGTTGTTGTTGTTGATTTTGAGTGAAAGTGCTTGCACCTCGCGGTGATTAAAGCTGCTTAAGGAAAGTCTTTCAACTACTCTTTCAATCACAATAGCAGCTGATCCACATTGTCTACGAGTTGTTGCCATGACTACACAATACCAAGATGTCACAACCGTGATCAGTTTGAATCAAGACAGGTAGATGTTATGGCTAATGACTTTGATCAATTTGTAAGAATGGAATGGTGTTGTCTTCTTGCAACATGAAACCTGAAACCGATGAGAGACTTCTCAGATGGAGTTAGAAGTTCAGAATCAACTGGGGACCTGAAAATATTGCACAAAGGTCATTTTTTTGCACTTAGTAAAAGAGATAAATAACTAGTGCGTGTGGGCTCAATTGGTAAAAAAAATGAAAGACACTCTCAAACAAATAAAGTAATAAGAAAAATATATTCAAGGGCAGCGTTCAACAACACTAAACAGTTTTCAATGTGTTCCACTCTGTTTACTACCGTTTTTAATATATCTATATAGACCTACAAAACAACCGACACTACCTCATGTCAGTACTTTAGTATTGTTAAAATCGAGCAGTGTGTCAAGCAGAGCAAAGTTTACAAAGCTGAGGGTCGTGCCCCACTTAGCGCCATCAGGGCACGCGGCGTTCAGAATAAGGAAGTGAACGTTGGCAGTGTATCGCATCCGGTGGCTGCACGTGACGGTTGAGGATGATTAACTGGACTGCATCTTTAAAGGCGGAAACTAATTTATTTAGTTTTATTTAGTTCCTTGAGGGGCAGAGGGCTGCAACGACTCCTCGCCAACTGGTTTGTGTAGGGTGTGTCGTGTCCTACCCCACTTGCGATCCTTGGTGTCTTGGCTAGTGGGATGTTGGTTAGTTTTCAAACAGTCTACATCCCGATATCTTCAGTCAGTAAGTGTCTTGTGCTCTGTTGTTACAAACAACTGGGATAGAAAACTTTCAAGAAAAATGATGACACTGGATTTTTTGCTGTTTTTCGGTGCTCTTTTCTTACTGACAAAAGAACATTTAGGTAAGTAAAATTTTATGCAACATTTTTTTTATTTTTGTGTCCTTTTGTATTATGCTGTTACATAATGTTGACTCATTTCACAGTTTGTACAAAAACATTTATTTCCTCATTTTTTTCTTAACTTCCTTGTCTCTGTCTTATCTCACATTTTTTTACCTCTCCTAATTTCACGTTTTTTGCAATTAGCACTCAGTTTTAGTCAAATCAACTGAAATTGTTCTGTTGAGTAGCCGAAGTCGAGTTCACATCAACGACACTTCAACAGGTTTTATTCGGAGTCAGAGATTGGGACATAGGTACATTGAAACCTAGATTTTTTATTTCTCACGGGACCACCAAAAAGTACACGTTAAATCGAGAAAAACTGTGTATCAAGGAAAAAATTTTTGCTTCACCTTACCTTTAAATACGGAGAAAGTGTGACAGGCCCCGTACATCACCATCCTGTCTAAATACAATATGTTGAAAAAAGTAGAGCACTTGATCAATATTTGATGACAATATTTACAACTAAATTTACTCCTTGTTAGTCATGTTGTGGCAACAACATAAGAAAAGGGTATAACAAATCGGGTGGACTAAGAGCAATAGGGTAGACTGGCTGCTGGAGCCTTGATTAATAGTTTGAATTTTTAAATTGCATAATTAGCTTGTAGTCGGCAAAAAGGACATTAAACAGGTAAAGAATGTTTTTTGTGTCGTCCTCGCTATTCCTCCCGAGAAACTTTACATCTATAATGAAAATATTAATGAACGAAATCATACTTTAGCTGCTTCTATGTTTATAGATGTATGTATATATATTGAAAAAAATTTGTTGTGCAGTATTTGCAGTAAAAAACATTCTTTTCACATTTTTGAACACGTGCAATTAATTTGTCTTTGTAACAGGGTCTCCTATCATTACAAACTGTGATGTGTCGATAGTCCAGTGGAAGGTAAGTGGGACATGTGTAGTTGAAAACATGGACTCGTACTACGGAAACCACGTGTGCACATGGCGAGTAAACAATATCCAGGTACTTTTTATGGGTCTTTCTCTCTCTCTCATACACAAGCACACACACACACACTGATATATGAATGTACAAGCATATATAATTACATTTCTGACAAATTTTATCATCATCATCATCATCATCATCATCATCATCATCATCATCATCATCATCATCAGCATCATCAGCATCATCATCAATATTAACTCGACTACTAATAAATTGTTTTCTGCAAAACGAATTGCAGCTCAGGGGTTCTTTACAAGGTTCAGTTACTCGATACTGGTTTGATGGGAAAACCTATGACAGAGGAGTTTGTTATTTTACCCATGTAATACCTACAGACAAGGGCAACTACACAGTCAGCATCAACATAGATTCAGGGTTATGGAACACTGTTAAAACACTTCATATAGGTAAAGTATTTGCTTTTACATATCGTAAATATTCAGATTGTTTGTAAAGACGTTTCTCTAACTGTCAGTGTATTTCCTTGTGGTATTATCTGTATCTATGTGTAGTATCATTCTGACTCTACAGTTCGATGTGAGCTGGGCTTAGTCACCAGGCTTACCGGGTCTAGCTTTTGTAGGGTCAGAGCCCGTTTCAGATTCCTGGTTCTCTTTACCTTCTTCAAAATTCAATCCCCAGCTAGAATAACTGATGTCAGTATCGTTGATCTCTTTAACTTTCAATGTTGTTGCTCCAACCGCTAGACGTCCTCTCTTCTATCTGCTAAAACAGTTTTTAAAAAGACAAATAACTATATAGCCTGTAACTTTTAAATATTACCAAGTCAACAGGGGCTGGGAACCAATTAAATCTATTTCCTTTATTTGTTATGGAAACAATTGTTTCGGATAACGAACATTTCGGATAACGAACAGCTTTCCAGAAGGGATTAAGTTCGTTAACCGAGGTTCCACTGTACATGCTTTGCCAAACGCACATTGCATGTTTTAAATAAGTTCAAGTTTCTGTACAAACACATAAACATACATACAATGAATGTCCTCCTGATCATTATCGGATCCTTATATAATACTGTAATTCCCACAACTAACTTGTGGATTCGAAACTCCAATAACAATTTCGTAATCAACTTAGTAATTAGATACTTTTGCTTCTAAACCCCACGTTTCCAAGATTATTGATGTATAAAATGCACGAGCTCTATATTTATACCAGATGCATGTTTTTGCATCAGATTATCTTGCATTGTATGCGCAATGTGCAGTGTCCCCAGGGGATCCCAAGTACACGTGTCCTGATGTCGTTCAGGAGGGATCCAGTGTCACTTGTAAGTGCACTTCATCAAATCCAGGAAGTCCACCAGCACAGTTTGTTTGGTCAGGACTGAGTACTGACACTTTATATGTTCAAAGTGTTAAAAGAGAGGACAGTGGCACCAGACATACATGTTTAATGACATGGGGTCCAGAGATGCCCATTAGCCGTCAAGCTATTATTACCTTGAAAGTAGCAGGTAAGTATTTTTTTTTACTTTGATAATGCTGCTTATGTTACTATTTTTGGTGCTTGATTATTTTTAATATTTAAAAAATGAAAAAAGTCTTTGTGATTGAAAAACAAATCATTTTTCGTATATCTACTTTTTCAAAGTTTTTTGTAAGGGAAACAGCTATATATATAATGAATATAAAATATAGAAACAGTATGTGGTATGTATTTATAGCATATACTAGTATATTCTCTAGAATTAAGGTTTCAAGCAAAAATTAGCAATGCCATAAAAAAAACTCTCCTATCTTTAATACAGGTTGTATCGTTTATGCCTACACGCAAATATTTTTCATTTCTGATTATATAGACTTCCGAAATAGTAAAAGGGATATATGAAGCTTCTTTCACATATCAGGCAGACTTTAGTAACAGATGACTTATCTAAGTGATTTCCCCGTAGACCCTGGGGTTGTTATCTCTTAATTAATAATGGTTACTAGATTTCATAGATTGCTTTTTTGTACTTAGAAAGCGCAAGATATTTTTTTTGTGATAAATAGTTTAGTTACTGCAAACATGTTTTTTTTTATAATTAATGAACGTTTCCTCCCACTAATGTATGACTGGAGTTGTATGAATGTAATATTTCAAGAAAAATGAACACCTCAGAAAGCTCATTTGTTTGCTCAAAATGTTGTATTCAGTGCCTGTCAGCATCGTTCGTTCATCCTGTAGTGTACAGCTGTCGAAATGGAAGGTGCAGGGAGTGTGTACAATTCAGTGGCTGGAAATGAACAACACTCCCGTGTGCAGGTGGCGCTACTTCTATCAGGTGCCCTCTATCATTGTCTCCCTTTCATCTATTTTTCTCTAAAATCCCAGGACCTTTAAAAAAATATGTGTTTATTACGCACATTCATCTTTCTATCTTTCTAAATTCGCGTGTTCTTTACAAGACAGAAAAAATTAATAAAGAAAGAAAAATAGTGTATTTTTGATTACTACATTTTTTGGCGGAGGAGATGAGCTAGCTTTTTTTACAGCAGTAAGAATTTATAAATAATAGTACTATATTTTTCAGTCTAGAGGTTATGGATCTTCTTCTGTTTCGCCGAAATCTGTCGACTTAGGGGAATTCCAAGGCTCTTCAACTTTTGTCACTGTTGATTCCATTCGTTACAAAAGAAGAAACTGTACTTTCGAACAGACAATGCCTCTCTTGGAGAATGATTACAGCTACAGCATAAGAGTATCCTCACATCCAGACGATCAGTTTTCGAAATATATTCGTAAAGGTAAAGCAAGTTTGACATTTTTTGTCATTAGTTTAAACAAATTATTCATGGATAAGATGCTTAAGATTTGATCAGAAAAATTAAACTTGGCAAACGAGCACGTTTCGCAATTTGTTTATCGTGGGCAGAGCGTCCAGGACCACCTACACACAACTGTCCAGCCATTGCATATGAAGGATCCAGTATTCATTGTATGTGCAACTCCTCAAAAGCAGGAATTCCACCAGCAGAGTTTATCTGGGAAGAAGTGAACAATGAGATGTTACACCTTCCAAAGGTTCAGCGAGAAAACAGTGGCATCAACTATACATGTCAGCTAACATGGGGTCCAAACAGACTCATCAGCCTTGAAAATGTTTATAGCTTCAATGTAATAGGTAACAATATTCAATTACTTTTACATTAGCTAATACTTTTCGTTTCTCAATTTGTTTTTGGTGTATGAAAGTTTGCCCAATAGCTCCTTATCGGATTTCTGGCATCTTTTATAATTCTTCTGATAAATAGTCATTACGGCTTTCGTTGCCTAACAAACTGTAAAAGCTTTACGACAAAATGATCTTGCTTTTAAAGTCCGTGCTTGCGGAATGCTAAATCTTTACGAATGTTTTGTAGCTTTCGTTTCTAAACACAATATTGCCTCTAGTTCCTGTCAGCATCGTTCCTGGTAGCTGCAGTGTGGAGCTGTCAGGATGGAAGGTGTATGGAGTGTGTACAATCAGATTGCTGTGGACAAATAACCGCATGTGCAAATGGACACTGAAAAAGGTACACTCCTCGGACATCTCCGTTTAGGCTAAAAACTTACAAAATACATGCAATCTGTACCTATATGCTTCTCAGCTTGGATGTATCCTACGTGTTCATATACGTTTTGAAAAAGCAAAAGATACTCTAAAAAACTGAAATATACATTTGTATTTACTTTAGCATTCAGGTTCAAATGTTCACAAAAAGTTAAAATACTTAGTTTCTTATGTGACATGAGAAGAAAAAATGTTGTACCACAGTATATTTTCAGATGTCTACATACACAGTTATTAAATTTAACATCTTTAAGACACTTTAATCATACCTATATTCAAATCTACTATTCACTAAAAAGAGCAGAACCCATTACAAATAACCTCTTTTCCCTAAGTGTACTATAAAAACAAAGTATAAAAAATATCGTTCCTTTACAATTTATAGTAGACATCCATCATTTTTACCATTTTATTTCAACAATAATTTGATTAATTGCTCGTGCGTGCAGAAGAACATAGAGCGATCATATGAAGGAACCCAAAGTGCTTTCACCAGCAAATCAGTGGATATTTATTATTATGTAAACTGCTCCTTCATGCATCAAATGCCTGTGGATGATGGCAAATACACCTACAACATCAGTGTATCTTCACACCCAGCAGATACGTTCTCAAGGACTCTTCATATCGGTAAGATAAAAAAAAACCCTTATACTTGAGATCCCTATTCTCAAAACACCATCCTAAAATCTGACAAAATAAAGAAATAAAATAAAAACTCACAGTTCTTCTCACGAGATATGTTATTCTGCAGCAGGTCGTAGATCACTTTAATGATTGCCACTGGAAGCTCCAAAGAAATTTTCTAACGAGAGAGAGCCAATATATAAAACATAATTAATATTATGATACCAAGGTTATACACAATTTAGGGACTAAGTCAGAAAGTACTTGAAATAATGTGATTTAATATTTACCCAGAGAGACCAGCTCCACCTCAGCACAACTGTTCCAATGTCACCCTCGAAGGCTCAAGTATAAACTGCAAATGTTTTTCTCTAAATTTGGGAGATCCACCTGCACAAATTGGATGGGTGGAAACAAGGGAAGAACATTTTGCTATTAAAGATATAAAGCGTGAACAAAACGGTTTCGTCGATACTTGTCGTCTGACATGGGGAGCAATTAACTATAGAACTCCGTACATCGTTACAATTGCATGTAAGTCGTGTTTTACAATTTTAGTATTTAGTTTTATATTTTTTTATTAATCTAGATTTACTATAAATGTTTTACATATATTTTTTACACTTGATCTTTTTTTTTAGTCAAATGTATCTGTATTGGCATCTGCATAAACTATGTATAAAACTAACTTTTATTTTTCATTCCGCCCCTTCTTCTTTCACTGTTGATGATGGTGATCTTTTTCTTTTTTAAATATAATTTGTGTATTGATCAAGATTTTATTGTTTTTAACTGGTTAATGCACAGATGGACCTTCGGAAACTTACATCAGCAGAGAAGAGTCCTCAGATGATAAAACCCAGACTGTATTAATTTGCACGGCGATTGATGTCTATCCTTCTGCCGTGTTTCGGTGGAACATCTCGTGTGACAAGGAGACTCACAGTGTAAACATCAGCAGGTGCACTGTCTCTACCACCAATATACAGGACAACATGGCAGTCGAGTGCATAGCACACAACAACATATTTACAGACGTGTCTTCTAATAGCACATACGTGTTCAAGCCCGAACGTAAGAATGTAGAAATATAAAAACAAACAAAAAAATTCACAAAAAATATTACGGTATAATGGACCTTTTATAGGGCAGTGTACCAATAATATTTAAAAGTAACAAGATTACAAAATGATTTCAACAGTAAAGGTCTAACATTTAATTTAAAATAAATGAAATTCATGGATTGTATCATTTTTAAAACTATAAACGATTCATTAGTCAGCTTGCTTAATGACGATTGTTTGTCTTGTGATCTTTGTAGAAAATTCTCTTCACGGGGGAATAATAGCGGGCAGTACTGCAGCTGTTGTTATTGTCACTATAATTGTAGCAGTTATCTTTGTTTACATCAAAAGACGGAAAGGTAAGAAACATTTTTGTGCCATAAATATCTGTGATTAAAATAAGCAAACTTTGGAGTTTTGATTCTTAGGTCGTACGAATTTGTTTGTTTGTAGTATTTTGTCACTTATTTTTCTTTCGGTATATTTTTATGATGTTGGGAACAACAGTGTAAACAGGGTAGTGTATTAGTCTCCAAGCCCATGGCGTGTCCACATCACATTTATACATATGTGAAATATTGTGCTTATCTCCCTTGGCCCATTTGTGAAGTGGATAGTTGGAAGTTGGAGAAGGTAAACCATTGAGGTAGAGGGAATGTGTCCCGCTCTCATAAACTGCTGACTCTGACCTATGTAATGTCTTCACACCTCTGTGTCTGGCACCTGTTCCATTACCTTGTAAGATTTGATCTTTTTCTCACATCGACTTAAAATACATTCATGCAAAAAATACAACTTACCCTTTAGCTTCTTTGGGAGACATTAACGATTTCAAAAAAGTGTTGTTGCTGTTTTTTGTTTGTTTGACATTGTAAAAGTTATTTACTAAAGGCGGTTATGGAAATTGGTTGTATTTATCCTAATGTTGTTTGTAATTGGATTGCACTTCTTATCGGGGCATACGGTAATCAGGTGAGTGTTATTTCTTTTTAGTCTTTTTTTTCACATCCATTGAAAACACATTCTCAAAAAAAACACAATGACACAACCATGCGGTTTACGCTTATTATTATTGATATTAAATATTAACGATTTAAAAAAAACTTTTTTTCTGTGTGACATTATAATAGTTGTTAAATAAAGGCGGTTCTACTTATCCTAATATTGTTCGTAATGGGTTTACATTTTTTTTACGGACATAGGGTAATCAAATATTTTTTCTCTTTTGACTTTACTTAACCCTTTTAAGACTCCGTGCCTGATTTGTTCTTACTGATTAATCATAGGGGAATTTTTAGTGGATGCCTTCATTTACAAACTTAAAATCAAACACAAGAACAACTGTAGAGAGCCAGGATTGTAAAGAGGTTTTTTTTCAAGGTTACAGTTATGCGAATTATATTATACCTTCATAGATTAGCTCAGAATGTTTTTCGTATTTGTTATGATGTGCTACATATTATATGACACTTTACTTAGCTTTCTAATCGACAAAGACTCTCAGGTAGTTAACATCCAAAAAAGTGCTAGTCCTAGCCGAAAATTATCAGCTTAAAGTTGTCTTAAACTTTTAGGATACAGTAAGTGGCGAGGCTGTTGTATAATGGTTAACGGGGGTTTATACATTTAAACACTCACATTATTGTCGATCCTTTTTACAGATGTCAACAAAAACAAGACACAGACTCCCACTGCACACTTCTATGCTCCATCTGGACAATTATACACAATTGCAGGGAATGTAACTACTGTTGACTACCGACAACACGAGTACAGTACAGTTCGTGATACGACAAGCCGTAAGTCTGAGTTTTACCTGCTGCTTTTTTTCTGGAAGAGAAAGCATTCACACAATTTATTTTTTTGAGAAATGTGATTGCTATGTAAGCGCCTTGATAGTAGATGATGATGATTGTCTCAGGTAAAGCATAATATAGCAGCTTACATTTCTTAAATGCAAATAAACGCATAATAAATAAGTAAAATAATACAGTGAAATACTGTGAAATTCACAAGAAAGGTATAAGGCAACAAAATGATTCGTAAAAGAATCTGAAAGACATCGTTGTAAGATCTCTGTGCAGTTGACAACAATCCAAGGGCACAGACACCCGTTGTTCGCTTCACTGCAGCATCTGGAGACCTGTCCACCATCACTGGTCCAGCGCCTGGAGGCAACCAGAAGCAACTTACTTTACAGGAAGTAATTAGGAACAGAGTACATGCATCGACAAGTAACAATTGCAAGAACAAACTTTCGGATCTGTCAGGTAAAGCATTATTTAACAAATCAGATAAGATATTGTATTCTAATGAGGGCATAATAAACAAAAAATTATCAACCTCAAAAGTATCATAGAGACAGAAACTCAAGAAGAGTTAAGGGCAAGAAATTATTCGTTTGTAAACCTGAATGTCCATAACAATTCATTGATTGCAAACGTTGTATGACTCTTAAAGTTACTGGAATGTCTGTAAAGATATCTAGATAAATTCAAAATGAAACATTGGAATTAACTTTTTTGAAAAGATAGGCAAAAGATTAAACACATTTTTTTCAGCTTGCTCATTGGCCAAAATGTAGTCAACTATATTTCAACGCCTTACAGTCCTTTACATATACTAAAATAACTCATAAACGCACTCCTCACCCTATTTTGGCATTTGAATTATTTATTTAAAGTTTGTTTATTAGGCTCACGTTTTGTCGTGCATCGTAAACGTGTGCATAAAGTACTGCTTAGATATCTGAATAAGGAAAAACACAATTTTGGATTTGTTGTGGTTTTTTTTTTTTTTTGATACATTCAATTCCAGTGGAAGGCTACGTGAATGTAACTGAAGTACCTACAGACTTTAGACCCGGTGTGTATCATAATTTGCCATGGGCTGCTATACCTCAAACAGTGGGCTCTGATGCAAGGGTGAGACATTTTTTTGCAGCCACACTAAAATAATGTCACGAAGTTTACTTATTTTTTTCTTTAAAATGCACTCGATGTGCAAACGAATATTATTTCATAAACAGAAAAAATTATCCATTTTCTTTATTACGTGTCAATTGTAATTATTTTTCATTAAATGCTAATTGTTGATGAAGTAGATGGAAACAATTGTTTTGATGCTTTATTTGATTTATGTTTACATTAAAGTTTCACATATTTCAACAGGTGCTTGATCAGTCGGTAAATACAGAAGATGAATACAATGTCCTTCGGTTCCAAGATGATCGTACTGGAGAAGAAGACCATGCCGTTACCTACAGCCACCTACAGCCACCTTCACTTTAGCTAAGAGCCTTCTGCCTTCTTTAGCAAAAGTGAATTGTAATATCTAGTTTTATTATTCAATAAACACATTCTTTTTTGCGTTTTCACAGTCCTATTTTCTCTTCTAAAATCATCAAAAGTGCAATGTTGACAGATTGTTTCTCAACATAGCTGTTGTTTTTGTTTTGTTTATATTCATTGAGTAAGAGAAGCAATTGTGATATTTTCTCGATTTCGCAATGACGATACAGAGAACGATTTAGGAATATGAGGTTTACAAATTAAGTAAGTCAGAATTTTCCACGTGTGAATGTTTTTCCCTGTGAAGAGATTTCGGATTGATTAAATGCTGGAAAGACCATGAATGTAGGTGTAAGGGGGAGTTAAAAAATTGACTGTGAGATTCTCTTAAATTTGTAAATTTTTTTTATAATTTATAAATATATATAATTATCATTTGGTCTCTTTGTGACTTGTTTTGTAAATATTTTAAATTACTGCGGTGACAATGTATATATTTCCCGGTGTATAGTGTTTGTTATACATGAGAGTTGTCATCACAGGAGTTTCTAATGTAAAGATAACTTTATAATGTAAGAAAACACAAGCAAGATGTGTGCAAGAAAGGAGATATATCAACAAAGAGTATGAAAGAAACAAGCAGAAAGGCAGAGACCCTCGAGAAATAGCGAAAACTAAACTGTAATTGAGAAGAAAGGGTTTCTCTTTTACACTTCCACACAGCCACCCATCCACTACAGACTCATAAATATTTTGTGAATATCGGACTATTATGGAAAATAATAAAATAAATGTAGTAACAATGTCAAGTAACAAAACGAAGCCTACAGAAACACTTTTCCTCGGGTTGTTAAAGGCGAAGACAAATGCACAGTTACACTTTAGTAAGTGTTATGTCGGTTAGGAGGATGCCCAGACCCATATCTTACTGTCTGTGGAATTTTTAGGACTAAATAAGATATTTCCATGTCAGTGCTGAATTATGAAGTTGTATGGAATTGCTGTCTTCTCAGCAGACTCTGCTCCCCATCGTTTTGTCTGTGAACTAACCATACTAAGACAATATGATATCTCAACCACGACAACACTGAATGCGTTTATGCAGGAACATTGTAAGCGGATTAGCTACACACGGATTTAGATGGCAATGTCAGATTGAACGAGGAAATAAATAAATTTGAACCAATGATTTTGTGGTTACATCTTTTGCGCGAGAGGTTCTAGGCAAACTAATATTTGATTGTGTCTAATAAGTCGAGTTAATGTCGCTTTGTTATGTGTTATTCATTTGTGTAAGTTTGTTAGTTGCACCATTAGTTTTGTTTTTATAAACCAAGAAAAGGCTGAGGATAAAGAATATCACGAGGGACTCGCCTGGTAAATTAGTTTGTAGCCATTACTTCACACGTGCATCTTGCAACTTAAGAATAATTGGTAATTTGAATACTATACACATAGAAGGTAATGGGTTTGGGTCATGTATAGTGTCCAACATATCATTGTTACACTGTCTAGCACGATATATTAGTGCTTGCCTGTAATGATCAGTTTAAACTCTCTTATGTAAATAAACAATAAACACGTGTGGAATAACAAACTTTAAAGTTTTATTTGAATTTGATTTGATTTAAATACTGTCATAAATATCTGACAACATGGAACCTGATGACTGTATAGAATATAGGAATCTGATAAATAAGACGGGATCATGAGTATGCTGTGGTCGGGTCATTTCTCACAAAATAGAAATTCCTATTTAAGGGGTGATTAACGCGAAGATTTATTAAAATTATTCAACTTTCTAACAATATTGTTTTTGGGACAGTGTTGATATTTCCAGTGTGTGGTGACTTGTCATTCATTACAGGAGTTCCTAATGTTGAGATAACTTTGAAATGTAAGAATATACAAGCAAAAAGATGCATGGAAGAAAGGCTTTACATCAACCAAGAGTATTAAAGAAGCTAGAAAAAGGCAGCACTTGAAGAATAGCACAATCTAAACTGTAATCGAGAAGAGAGAATATATGTAGCTCTCTCTCTCTCTTTAACACTTGCACAAAACCAGCACCACACACATATATATATATTTGGGAATAAAAAATCATTCCGGAAAATAAAATTATAATACAAGTGTTACAAAAATGCTCATTCATGTCATGAAGTCTAGAAAAAACATTTTCCAAGCGCTTGGGATGTTTAAGGCCAAAAATAATACACTTTTAGACTGTGGTTGATTGTCGTCTACAATCCCCATAGCTTACTCCGTGATGATTTTAATGCTGAATTATGAAGTTGTATGCAATTATTCTATTCTTAGAAGACTTTTCTCCCTATTATGATAAAAGTAAAAAAAGATTATACTGTGGAAGACATGCTCTCTCGACAGTAACAACACTGCAAGCACTTAAGCATGAACATTATAAACTGATTAATCAGTTCCGGAATATCACACAAGGTTCTAGATGGCAATGTGAGTCTGAACAGGGAAGTAACAACTTGTGAACTAAGCAAAGTACAGTTGTCTTTCTGCCCGGCCTTCTGTAGGCAAACTAATATTTGACTGTGTGCAATAAGTTATTTGATGTCGCTTTGGAATGTGTTATTCCTGTGTGTAATTTTATGAGATTTATTGTTAAGTTTCTTCTTATAAACCAATGGAAGTGATGGCTGTTTGTGGAAGTTGGATACTATGTGTTGGTGCACTGCTTGCTACACCGGTTTATACAGGTACAGGGTAATTTTTTTTTGGTATGTAAATACGATACTAATTTGAATCATTTGCAAACCATGTTTCAGTAAGGGGTAGAATTTTGTCAACGAAACATTTAACCGTTGCTGAATGATTTGCAATGAATTTTATGGATATTTGCTAATATAAATCGAGACTTCTTACTAAACAAAATCCTGCTTTTTCTAAATAAAATAAAATTGGCTGGGTTTTTTTTTTTTTTTGTAGAACTGTCCATACTTGGCTGTGAAGATGGTAGTGTAGACGTTGTCGAAGGCACGGATCAACTTTTCACGTGCGGTGAATACCAGACGTACGGACCCCAGTGGACTGTTTATGACGACGAGGGACAGGCACTTTATTCTGGGTCTTGCAGGTGGAGGTCATGCTCACCACGGAGTAACCTGTTTCGACTACAGGAAGTGGACCATGAAAAGAGTTATACTTTGTATAGATCCACGCTGACGATAAAGAACATCACGAGGGCTCGTCAAGTAGTTTGCAGCGATTCCCCGACACGTGCATCATGCGACTTAAGAATAATTAGTAAGTTGAATACTGAACACATAGAACATAACCGATTTGTATCATGGATAGTGTGTCAGTCCACAGTTTTACACTGTGTAACATTCCGTATTAATGTTTGTAGATTTCTGTTTATACTCGCTATTGTGAATATAACACAAACCCGTGTGGAATAACAACCTTTAAATACTGTCATAAACATCTTACAACACAAAACCTGTTGCCATGGCTCAGTGCGAGGCTGTCAGATACTAGTAAGAGTTTTAGAATCCACTCGGGCCCTGTAAAAAAAGCACGATGCACACGTTTAGCTTTTTTCATCAAAGGGTTCATTTCATCAGTAACACTTTTTATGAGTTAAAAGTCAGTAGTTTGATGAGTGTTTTAAAAGAAATTTAAGACACTGGGAAAGAAATGGAAGAGGGGAAAAATTGCAAAGTAGAGGTGTCAGTCACACAGCTTACAGTTCATTCAACACGGATTTACTATAGTCCTTGAATTATATTCCGTGCCGAAAAACATGAACTGTCTTTAAGTTTGTAAGGGGTATGGTATCACTGAAGAATTAAATACTAGATGACACACACACGTTTAAAAGGAAGCTTCAGCGTGTGCACCACACTCCAAATATTTATTTACTTATTTTAAACTGCTTGCTCTGACAGTGTTTTTACAAAGTTGTGAGATGTGCACCACAGTCAGAACAGGAAAAGCTTTAAATAAGGAAGTCAACATGTTCAATGTGTTGCCATCTGTGCTTTTCACGATTTACGATAAATCACTCGACTACATTATAATAGTCTTGTGCTTCAATGGTTCAAATGTCTGAAATTGAAACTTGTGAGTAAAATGATTACACAGAAACTATTTCTGCTCTACATCGTCGTTTCTTGGTGGCTAAAAAAATAAAAGAAAAGTATTATGTGGAAAAGGCTATTTTTAAAATAAAATATCCGAGTCATTTTGCTTTATACTAGTTTATTCATACTGCACATTCCTGTGGACTTTCCAGCTTAGGTTAGAAGCTAAAGTGATCCAACATGATTGGACACAACTTAGCAAATTTCCCCTCAGATAAGAATAAGTTTATAAACTGTTGTGTAGAACGTCTAGAAAGCTCCACATAAACTGCTCTTGTAAGCTAGAACGGAGACAAAAAAGGCTTTAGAGAATGTGTGTGACATAAACAGAGTCTAAACAATGTCCGACATCAGTGTTAATACATTGTTTAGAATAAAGAAGAAAGAAAAATAATGCCAAAACCTTAAAAGCATTGTTTTAATTAGTTATGAAATGGTAGTTGGCATAATCCTTTAATCCCATCAACGGTACAGCAGAGCCAGGGGTCAAGAGTGATCATTGGCAAAGAACGATAACCCCTTCTTTGGCACGGCACGAGTTAGTTCCCCTCTTGCTCACAATTCCTAAGCATGTTATCAGGGGAGGAGCTAAGACCGAGTGTGTACAAGCAAATCCTTTGATGTAATATGCTTATTTTGTTTTATTTCTCATCGTGTCATCCTTTAATCAGTCAATGTACCAACTGATGTTTGTGGTGGAATCTTTACAGATAACCGTGTTCGAGAAAGTATTATTGGTGGCAGTGTAGCAGCTGGCACTCTTGCTGTAGTAGGAGTTTACATTTTTGTTTGCATCAAGCTACGAAACAGTAAGCGGGTTTACTTAAACTATGCGAATTTAGAGAAAAAAACCCAATCTGATTATTATATTATAATACATGTATATTAAAAACCAAATCTTCTTTTTGTGTGATAAAGTCCTTTCTTTTTGTTGCACACACTTTCGCGCATGTAATAATAAGTAACAACAAAGTTTGTTTTGTTTTTTACAGTAGGCAAGGATGATAGGAGTGTTTGTGAATTTTGCTTGCAACTTTTTAATTCCTTACGTCTTCTCCTACTTGTCAGCTTTACTTTTTTTTTCTTTTATTTTTGAATTAGAACTTTATGTATGTATTGTGTTCCTGTGTGGAGTCTTACTATCTAGCTTTCCTTAGTGTTTGTCTTTCTTGAGTTGAGCGGAGGTTTAGCGAGTGTTTTCGTACACGTGTGCGAGCTTATCTATCGGCGCTGTGGGAATTCGGCATCTCGCCATTTCATTTAAATATGAGTCGTAGTTCGAATAGCTTTCGAGAGTAATAGTGGTGATTTATATTCTTGTGATTTTTCAGTTTAAAAGCTAAAGGTATTTACTGGGCGAGAAGAACTTTTTTTTCTTCTCAAGATTTGGATAATTGTTTCGTATTTTGAAAATTGTTAAATTAGCTGACATATCCGTCGCCGTTCCACTTTTCCGACGGCAAATATCTTTGGAGTACCAAAATAAGGTACTAATCTGTGTGATGTCGTTAGGATGAAAGTGAGTCACATCCTGTTCGTGGTTTCAGACATTAATGCTAACCTAGCAGATAGTCGAATATACACGACTTTGAAAGGGAAGTTATTAAGAACCCTCGAATGGTGTGAGTCACTTAGTCATGTCGGTATATTTTACAAAACCTTTTACTGGTATGTGAACATACTGAGAGGAAACCAGCGGTTCAAGTGTATTTTTTTGGTTCTTTTACGTTAGTGAACTATGTTTTATCTTCCGAGTAATTATTTTTGTCAGTCGGAAATTAATGTAACTGATAAGAACCCATTAAAGTCTTATCACAAAGGGGTAAGTAACTTGTAATGTGTATGAACATTTGTTATATGAAGACGTGTTGCAGTTATAAAGGGAGAAAACTATAACCAGAGAAACAGAACTCATTATCTACAGACGTACGGCTGCTGCTACGACTTACAGTTGGGTTGTGCGAGTAACATCAGTTATATCAAGGTAACACATTGATGATTGTGCCAAACAATCGTGCACGCATTTATAGTATCTGCCCCTGCTTTTAAAGAAAAGACAAAGTCTCTGTACTGCCATTGATATAATGAAGGTCTCTAAATAGAAATAATTGCTAGGTTGTCTTCAATTTTCAGACTAAGATAAAGACTGTTGTTTGTTCAAATGTGATTTTTTGCTGTTTCTCTACACGCATCATTTTGTGGGGATATATCTCACATATGCACAAATATTTTCTATTGTACAAATAAACATTTTTTTGCTTCATACAAGCATTGAGGAAGTCGCACTAGTGATACACATCACCCAGTGATACATGGTTTGTATTAGGCAGAATAAAACGCTTCATAAAAAGCTATAAACATGTAAAAATTGTGTATATAATGATATTATTATATATAATTATCATTTCGTCTTTTGTACTTCGATCATTTCCTTGATATTTAAAATTGTAGTTTATTCGTTTGTCACTATTTTTGGTAGCATTTATACACTTTTTATTTTACTTTTTGGTAAGTGACTTAAAAGTGCAAGAGATGTATTTACGTTTAATGTTTATTTTAATTACTTTTTTAATGCATAATAACTAAATAAACTGTAATGTATACATTCATATGAAAGCACAGTCAGAATACATCAAAGTAACTAATGTTGGCCTTGGTAGAACCAAGTTTATGTGTAACAAAAGATACTATATGAGCATCCCATTTGATCCTCTACATGCTATCTCGACAGTGACAGCACTGCCTGCACTTGTACATGAGCATTATAAGGTATTTAATCAGTTCCGGAATATCACACACGCCTCTAGATGGCAATGAGAGATTGAACAAGGATGTAACAAGTTTTGAACTAAGCAATGTACAGTTGTCTTTCTGCCCGGCACTCTGTAGGCAAACTAATATTTGACTGTGTGTAATAAGATATTTGATGTCGCTTTGTTATGTGTTATTCCTGTGTGTAATTTTATGAGATTTCTTGTTCACTTTCCTCTTATAAGCCAATGGAAGTGATAGCTGTATGTGGAAGTTGGATACTCTGTGTTGGTGCACTGCTTGGTTTACCGGTTTGTACAGGTACGAGATCGTTGTTTTTCTGTATGTAAACACAATACTAATTTAAATCGTTTGCGAACCATGTTTCAGTAATAAGAGGGCATAGTTTTGGTAACGAAACACTTAACCGTTGCTGAATGATTTGAAATGTTTTGAATAGTATCTTGATTTTATTTATAACAGCTTATATAAAAAGGAAATTTGTTACTGAACAAAATCCTGCTATTTCTAAAAGAAATTACGGTTGTTACATTTTTGTCGAACTGTTCATACACGGCTGTAAACATGTCGAAGACTCAGATTCACATAATGTATGTTTTAAAAGAAATCAAAGACATTGTGAAACAAATTCAAGAGAGGAAAAACAACTGCAAAGTAGAGGTGTCAGTCACATAGCTTTTAGTTCATTCAACACGAATTTAGTATAGTGTTTCAATTACATTCTGTGCCGAAAAAATGAGCTGCCTATAACTTTGTGAGGGGTATGGTATCTTTGAAGAATCAAATACTATATGACACACACGTTTAAAAGGAAACTTCAGCGTGTGCACCACACTCCAAATATTTACTTCCTTAATGTAAACTGTTTGCTCTGACAGTGTATTTACAAAGTTGTGAGACGTGCACCACTCGTCACACAGAAAGCTTTATTTAAATAAGGAAGTCAACATGTTCAGTGTGTTGCCGCCTGTGCTTTTCACGATTTAGGATAAATGACTCTACTACATTGTAATAGTCTTGTGCTCCGTTGCTTCACGTATCTAAGGATTGAAGCTTGTGAGGAAAATAATTACAAAGACGCCTTTTCTGCTCTTTATCGTCGTTTTCCTAGTGGCTAAAAATATCAAGCAGGTGTACTAATGTGGAAAATGCTATTTTTTTAAAATCAATTAGCCTTGTCGTCTTGATTTATGGTAGCTTATTCTGCTAATTTCTCGCTGTCTTTAACACAAACATTTCCCATTTTATTTAATTATTTTTTTTTTGTTTACTTAATTCGCTGTTCTTTTTTCGTACTGTCTTTTTCTTTTTATTATTAAGTTTATTCGAACGTCTAAGCCTCCTTAACTGAAAAGTTAATATGCACAGCTCTAGAAATGATATTTGTGCTAGTAAATACACGACTAACATTTTTTTTACATTTCAGCTTTTATTGGTTTGATCAACGAGTTCAGTATAATCTGTGCAAGTATACCATTATGTTGCAGCTCTCTACATCCATGATTGCCCATCTGGTGTTAGAGATGTAACGGAAGACACTGAGGTTAGCTTTACCTGCCGTCAGTACACTCACCAGGTAGAATGGTCTTCTTTTGATGGCAGTGACTACTGGACGATAAAGGACATCGGTCGTTGCAGTGGCAATGGGTGTACATCCCTGAATGGGTCCATATTTTTCTTACAAGTGAAAGCAATTTCAGAAAAGAAATATGAGAGCACGCTGTACATCAGGAATCTCACAAGACATCAAGATTTTTATCTTCACTGCAATGAGGGCAAAGTAGCTGCCACGTGTAGACTGCGAGTTATAGGTGGGTTTGATCCAACAGTCGCAGAAACTACAGGCGTCTTCTACAGTGTAAACTAGATTAAGAGGTGCTTCTTCGTAACCCTTGTCAACACAAGATATATAAAAAAATAACTTTAAAGAAGATTTTAGTGTCCATCTTTACAGTAAAATACTTTTAGACCCGTCAGATTGGGAACTTCCCGTCATATCAGGAAATCATATCTATAGTTAGAGAGGTCCAATTAAATTTTAAGTTTTCATGTCACAAATTAAAGCAGATGTTCCAAGATGTTATTTAAATCAATCATGAGCAGCACGAAAAGTACATTGTTTTTATTATTATTCCATTGGTACGAATCTGTTTACTATAAATCAAAGAGTACCAAAATTACAAATGTTTCTAATATTTTAAATTTAAGGTAAACTATTGCTCAAACCTGATGATGATAAAGATGTTGATTTTGGAAAGTCTATACACCAGCAGTCAAATAAAAAAACACCTATCTTGTAGCTTTGCCTACAAATAAAAAAACTGTTTTAATTTTTTTCAGAACATTCAGGTAATTGCATTAATCCATGCGAAGCATTGTTGTAATATCTCTGTGTGTAAATAAATTAAAACACAAGGGAAGCAGGTACTGGAACCTTCAGAATTTGCTCGACTACAGAGTACCTCTCAACGAAATAATATTTTAGTTAATAAAAAAAAACTTTTGTGGGGAAATCTAGTTTTAACTATTAGTGTATTTGGCACTTACTATAACCAAACTTTGAGAAGAAATAAATTTAAAACATAGTGTTTTTAGCATTTTAAAGAAAATATTTTTTTATTTTTAACAGCACCTGCTATCCTTAAAGACTGCGATGTGTACATAAGAGATTGGCAGGTACACGCCACATGTGTAGTTGAACACATGTACGCGTCAGACGGAATGTACTGGTGTACATGGAGAGTAAACAACGTCTGGGTACTTAACGCTTGTTCAATCACCTTCTTCGGGTCTCTACTTCTTTCTCTTCCCTACCCCACACGCTAACACATATTTCAATCACGAAATTTCACACACACACACACATCATCATCATCATCATCATCATCATCATCATCATCATCATCATCATCATCATCATCATCATCATCATCATCATCATCATCATCATTGTGTTTCATCTATTCATATCATTCTTGCAAATCCATTCGTTGCAGGCCATTTCTTCGCAAAGTGTTTTGTGCCTTATACTTTCTATACACTCTTAGACCATTTCGTTCCTGTTAAATATAAATAATCTTCATATTAGCAACATATCTAGGCTATATTTGCTCGTTGCTGTCCAATTAGCTTTTGATAGTTCTTTCAAAGCTTTTAAAAAACATAAATTTTGCCTTTAATTCAGTTGTACCTTATTTTAATCTCCTTTTGTTTTTAACCTTTTGCAGCTCACGAGTAATTTCCAAGACCCACTTACTGAGTACTCGTTTAACACACGAATCTATCGAAAAGGTGCTTGCTATGCAAACCATATAATGCCTTACAGCCCGGGAAACTACACATACAGCATCAAGATAGATCCTGGTGTTTGGAGCACTGTTAAGACACTGGAAATAGGTAAATACTTGCTTTTATACATTGTAGATGATTAACAATATTTGTTTCAAAGATTTGGAAAAACTAAGACGTATGTTTTGTAGTGTTACACGTGATTCACGTCTGCACTAGCATTTGAACGATTCTCATATCACTATTTTTTGTAGAACACAGAGTTAAATGTTACAGTCACTACTTTTCTTGGATCCAGCCTTTTTTCGGATCAAAGCTCGTTTTCTTTTCTTCCCTTTCTTACCTTCTTCAACGTTCTAAGCAGCCAGGTAATAACTCCAGGTATTAAATCCACAGCTTTATGAAATGTTGTCACGCGGAGACTAACCTGCTAGTGTTTGATTCGATAGTATTTATTTACTACTTTATATACAATTTACTTTAGACCTATTACATTTGGAAAATAATAAAAAGTCGAAACCAAGCCAAGAGAACACCCTGTCATTTGCGCACTTTCTTAACATATGAAATCACTTTGTCTGTACTTTGCAAAGAAACCGTAATGATAGGCGTACTGATAGCCTTTGCATCCACAACTAATTTGCAACCTATTTCTTTATCACTAAATTTTATTTGAAATTATTAATGCATATCATGTATAATCTTTATTGGCTAAAAACATTTTACGATAGCAGGTACATTGTTGCACTGTCACTACGTTGAATTTCGTATGCAATACGCAGTGCCTCCAGGGAATCCTGTGTACACATGTTCTGAAGTTGTTCAAGAAGGATCCAATGTCAGTTGTAAGTGCACCTCCTCAAATCCAGGAACTCCACCAGCAGAGTTTTCCTGGAATGGACGGAATAATGATGCACTATATGTTAAAAATGTTCAACGAGAGGAAAACGGCAATACACATACATGTTCTATGACATGGGGTCCATACGGGTACATCAGGCGTCAAGCTTTTCTAAACTTGACAGTAGTGGGTTAGTATATTTTAGACTTTTATACTTCGATATTACTTTATCCTTTACTATTTTGCTTCATGGTTGTTGTAAATTTTAAATTAAAAGGTGTACTTTAATAAAATATTTAATAGAAACAAAATGTCTGTTTTTATATTTCCTTAGAAGGCATTCATTAGAAATAGTTAAGATATATATATAAGAGAGACAAATGAGAAACAAATGATATTGAATCCAGTATATTCGCTAGAATAAAATGTTTACCAGAAATTTGCATATACTCTAAACCTAACTCCATTTTCCTTAACAGTGGTTGTGTTATTAATTTACAAATTTTTTATCTCTGGCTTTACTTCTGTTTACTCAATTCTAGAATAACAAGGCGATCAGTTAGGTTTCCTCCACACAATTTATGCTTCACAAATAAATGGCTTGAATAGGTAATTACCAGCTTTCCAGATAGGGGTTTTTATTTTGGGCTAACAACTTTTTTATGTAGAACGAAAACTGTTTCAAAAGCCCCAACAGCATCGGAAGAAGGGTCTGGACGGAAAAATGTCTTTCTAAAAATAGCTTATGATGCGTCCTTGTGAATGCCTTTGTGACCGAATCAAGAACCAGAATAGGGATCAAAATTATCAAAATTCTCTAATAAACAGCAACAAATACTTACTATTTAGCAAGTCCTTGATGTAGGTAGTGCATACGTGAATTTTATACATAATAAAGTGCAACAAGGCTGCAAATGGTGACGGTTATAACTTAGTGCCTGCATTCAACTTTAATATCTCGCCAGTATAGGTCACTGTCCACATTGTCACCCTCCATATCATCATTGAACATCCTATCGAGTAGCAATCACAACTCTTACTTTTTGCAAATCACACCCAGTGTTTTCAGTCAAAAGCTGTTGGGAATGTTCGACATATCCCGTTTATCGTTAGTTATGTTTATTCTCAAGAGTTTGTAATGTGACATGTTTTGATCATGAAAATTTTTTTCTCATAGTCAGTTTAATTAAGTGCCTAAGAAGTCTCAATTATGATTTGAGCTATCAAGCTACTTAACGCTGAGGTTTAGCAAATTTTATTGGCAGATTTGTGTTTATTACACTCCATGAGGATACCAATACACAGCAATAGTCTTCTTTTCTATTCTCTACAGCCCACGAAGAAGACAGTGTAACAGTCAACAACACGGCGACCTATCAAATCTCTACGGAAACGTCTCTTTCAGGTATTTACATTTTAAAGCCAAAATGTATGCATGTCTTCACAATAAAGTCAATCAAACGTACAGGTAACAGAATTAGGAAGACATGAACTTCATGAAATGTGCGTGTAGCTATCGATTCGCAAACATAAACAACGCCTACATTTTAGTCGGAATTCACTTTACAAAGATGACCTCAGAAAGCTGATAATTTGACAAAAGAATATAACAGTAATGAGCAATGCAAAAAACAGCGCCTGGGGGAGACTTTAAGTGAAAAAATATCAAACTATGACACCTAAAATGAAACAAACCAGCGCAGAAAAAAACTAGATCGAGAACAAATTTTGTAGCAACTAGAAAGTAGAGACAGAATGGGTCAGTAAACTGGTCTACTGACTGCTAAAAATACTTAATAAGACATAACAACAAGCCAGTAACGAACATCCTCTTCCTTCGAAAAGCACCTACTGCAAATTTCTGTGGACTTTCAGCTCAGCTTAGACGCTAAAGTATTCCAACATGATTGGACAAAAGTTAGCAAACTTCCCCTCAGATAAGAATAAATTGATATACTGCTGTGTAGAACGTCTACAACGCTCCAAATAAACTGCTCCAGTAGGTTACAAAGAAAACAAAAAGGATTTAGCCAGTGTGTGCAAATAAATCTGGAGACAAAAATAGTTTAAAGAATGTACTCATCCATTGTTAATATGTTTTTCAGAGTAAAAACTAAAAAAATCGTGCCAAAACATTAAAACAATTGGCTTCATTAGTCATCACAGAAAATGGTAGTCAGCATAATCCCTTATCCCATCAACGGTAAAGCAGAACAAGGGGTCAAGAGTGATCTTTAGCCAAGAACGGTAACCCCTTCATTGTCACGGCGCGAGTTAGTTCCCTTCTCGCTTACAAGTCCTTACAAAGCTTGTCAGGGTGGGTAAGGCCTTGTGTGGCAAGCATATCTTGTGATGTAATAAACTTATTTTTTATTTCTCATAGTGTCTTCCCTAAATAAGTCAGTTTTTCAACTTATGTTTGTGATGGAATCTTTACAGATAGACGTGTTCAAGAAAGTATTATTGGTGGCAGTGTAGCAGTTGGTACTCTTGCTCTCGTAGGAGTTGTTATCTTTGCTTGCATCAAGCGACGAAACAGTAAGCAAGCTTACTTCAGCTAATTCTTTCATTATCTTATAAATACTGAAAACTAAGTCTTTCTTCTTCTTTTTTTTGCGATAAAGTTCGTTCTTTTTGTTGCACACACCTAAGTAAAAAAAATCGGGTTTTAAACAACCACGAAGTGTGCAAGAAAGAGAAGGGTGTTTATGAATTTTGTTTTTAGCTTTTTAATTCCTTAAGTCTTATCCTACATGTCGTCAGCTCTTTTCGTCTTTTTTTTCTTCAAAATATAACTTTATGTGTTTGTTGTGTTCCTGTGTGAAGTCTTAATATCGAGGTTCGATTAGTGTCTGTCTGTCTGGAGTTGAGCGGAGGTTTAGCGAGTGTTTTCGTACATCTGTCGGCGCTGTGGGAGTTCGGCAACTCGTGGCTTCAGTTAAATCTGACTCGTAGTTCGGTTATCTTCCCAGAGTAATAGTGATTATTTAGAATCTTGCGATTTTTCAGTTTAAAAGCTAAAGCTATTTTCTGGGCGAGAGGACCGGTTTTTTTTTTCTTCTGAAGATGTGGATAATCGTTTCTTTTTTTTTTTTTTTGAAAAATGTTAAATTAGTTTACATATCCGTTGCCCGTTCCACTTTTCCGACTGCAAATACCTTTGGAGTACCAAATAAGGTGAGTGCATTTTTTTGTTTTGACATACTCAGATTCACTGGTTTTTTTTATTCTAACCGGCTACAAATAAAGAAAAAAAAATATTATTAGTGTGTTTGCTTAATGGTTAGAGCTTGCGACATAGACTTATATACAACATAGATCCTTCTCTTATGACTTAACATTAAGTATACAGTCAGTTTCCGTATCCCAGTCCCATATTCCTGGATTGAACTAATCACAGATAAAAAATATCCAGTAAGAAAATCCAGAATGCACAACTTGAATGTTCAGTACCATGTCAACACTACACTGTTTAAGGTAAGATATACGAGTACAGGCAGCTTGGTATTTAACAACCATCTCAACACCTATATAGATACCGATAAAGGATTGTGTGTGTGTTCGTGTGTTTGTATGTGTGTGCAAGTGTGGCTGAACGAAAAGTTGCATTTAAGGAAAGAAAAAAACCCTGGCGTTTTACAAAAAAATAATTAAATAAATAAATTTTGACAAATTGAATGTAAGCTTTATGAACATTTACAACAGATCATGTTCATATAAGCTTCATGAATTTTCTAATGATCAAAAGTTAATAAATATCTTAAATATAAAATAAATAAGCAGTTAGACGATAGATACACTTTATATAAATCAATTTTATTATACATGTCATTTTTTAAAGTTAATTTAGCACTGTATTTAAATATCAATATTCCTATTGATAGAGGACTGTAGCACTATTTCGACAGTTACTTCTATTTTACTTTTCAGTTTTCCTTTTCGGCTTAATGTGCCCCACCTTTTAGTACATTAAAATGCATTGTTGATTCACAATGAACTTACTGGAACGGCTGTCATTGTTAGGACAGACAAAGCTCTGTGAATAATTGTTTGTGGCTGATTTGTGTTAGCTGATAATAACTCTAGTCATTTAGTGGTAGTTTCCCTTTTATTTGTTTTAACAATAATACACTAAAGGTTGTGTTTTAGGTTTGAGTTTTACTTTTAACCTCTAATCAGTGACTTATAGACAGGAATATTGTATTTGGCTGTGTGTGTCTGGTGTTTACAATACATGTTTCTCTGTATTTGTACATACGTGATTCTGTTTGTACATGCGTGGATCAGTGTCTCTCTGTGCATATATGTGTGTATATGTACCCCACCTGACCTGCCGGTGTAAGCCGCACGACTTTGACCTTTGCCACCTGGAAATTTCTAGAAGGTGCATTTGACCAAGGGTTATCGAAAGATCACCATACCCCACGAATACTTCCAGAAAACGGTCTTCGTTACACCCGATGGAGCGTACGAGTTCCTAGGAATGCAGTTCGGAATGACAAATTCGGGAGTCATCAGTGAAAGCAGTGAAAAATCTTTCATCGAAGCTATTTACACAATAGATATATCGTCCGATATCTCAGTAACATAGTAATTACAGCACTGAGGTCAAGGGTTGTGGGTTACACTGCCCATGATTTCAAACACTGACAATAAAAACTGTGTGATGTCGTTGGGATGAAAGTGAGTCACATCCTGTTCGTGGTTTTAGGCATTAATGCTAACCTAGCAGATAGTCGAATATACACGATTTAAAGAGGAAGTTATTAAGAACCCTCGAATGGTGTGAGTCACTTAGTCATGTCGGTATATTTTACAAAACCTTTTACTTGTATGTGAACATACTGAGATGAAACCAGCGGTTCAAGCGTATTTTGTCTGCTTTTTTCTTCCGTCTAATTATTTTTGTCAGTCGGACATTAATGTAACTGATAAGAACCCATTGAAGTCTAATCACGAAGGAGTAAGTTACTTGCAGTGTGTATGAGCATTTGTTATATGAAGACGTGTTGCAGTTATAAAGGGAGAAAACTATAATCAGAGAAACAGGATTCATTACCTACAGACGTACGGCTGCTGCTACGACTTACAGTAGTGAGAATAACATCAGTTATATCAAGGTAACACATTGACGATTGTGCCAAACAACTTTAATAGTGCATGTCTCTGCTTTTAAAGAAAACACGATATCTCTGTACCGTCATTGATATAATGAGATCGTTAAATAGAAATAATTGCTATGTTGTCTCCAATTTTCCGACTAAGATAAAGACTGTTTCCCTACACACATCATTGTGTAAGGATATGTCGCACATATGCATAAATATTTCCTTTTGTACAAATAAACATTTTTTTTTTTTTTTGCTACATAAATGCATTCAGGAAGTCGCACTATACAGTGTTTTATGTTTGTGTTAGGCCGAGTAAAAAGCTTCGGAAAAGGCTTTGAACATGTACAAAAATTGTTACTGTATAATCTTATTAGTATATATAATTATTATTTCGTCTTTTTTTTTCTTTGATCGTTTCCTGGATATTTAAAATTGTAGCTCATTCCTTTAAGTCGCTACTTTTGGCAGCATGTATTTACTTTTTATTTAACTTTTTGGTAAGTGGCTTAAAAGTGAAAGAGATGTATTTATGTTTAGTGATTATTTTAATTACTTTCTTTAATGCAAAATAACTTAATAAACTGTAATTTATTTATTCATACTAAAGCTCAGTCAGAGTACATCAAAGTAACTAATGTTAGCTTTAGTAGAACCAAGTTTATGTGTAACAAAAAGATACTATATCAGCATCCCATTTGATCCTCAGTATGCTGTAGTCTGGTCATTTCTTACAAAATACAAATTTCTATTTGAAGAGTGATAGACGTGCAAAGCTGTTCAGTTGTTTAGCTTCTAACAAACAGACGAGTATTATTGCTAAGTGTTTTTGTGACAGTGTTGATATTTGCGGTGAGTAGTGATTGTTATACACGTGTCTTGTCATTCATTAGAGGAGTTCCTAATGTTGTTAACTTTGAAATGTAACAAAAGACAAGCAAGAAAGATGCGTGTAAGAAAGGCTTTATATCAACACAGAGTATTAGAGAAAAGAGAAAAAAAAGGAGACCATCGAAGAAAAGCAAAAACTAAACTGTAATTGAGAATAGATAATATCTGCAGCTCTCTCTCTTTCACACTTACACACAACCCCCCCAGCCTCACAAACACGCAAACAAACAAACACACATATTGATTTTTGTGAAGATGGGACTACTAAGGAAAACAAAATTATGAGTGTTACAAAAATGCTACTTAATAAATGTCGAGCAACAAAATGCAGTCAAGGAAACATTTACTGAGGGAAACACGTTATCTCGACAGTGACAGCACTGCATGCACTTAAAGATGAGTATTATAAACTATTTAATCAGTTCCGGAATATCACACACGCCTCTAGATGGCAGTGAGAGACTGAACAGGGAAGTAACAACTTGTGAACTAAGCAATGTACAGTTGTCTTTCTGCCCGGCCTTCTGTCGGCAAACTAATATTTGACTGTGTGTAATAAGATATTTGATGTCGCTTTGTTATGTGTTATTCCTGTGTGTAATTTTATGAGATTTCTTGTTCAGTTTCCTCTTATAAGCCAGTGGAAGTGATGGCTGTTTGTGGAAGTTGGATACTCTGTGTTGGTGCACTGCTTGCTTCACCAGTTCGTTCAGGTACTGGGTAATTTTTTTCTGTATATAAACACGATAGCAATTTGAATCATTCGCGAACCGTATTTCAGTAATAAGAAGAGGCTATACTTTTTTCAACGAAACATTGAACAGTTGCTGAATGATTTCCAAGGATTTAACAAAATAATAATATTTTCTTAATTTTATATATATTTGCTGAAATAAAAAGAGATTTCTTACTTAACAAAATCCTGTGATTTCTAAAATAATATTGGCTGGTTAATTTTTTGTAGAACTGTCTATACTTGGCTGTAAAGATGGTAGTGTAGACGTTGTCGAAGGCACGGATCAACTTTTCACATGCGGTGAATACCAGTTTACCGGACCCCAGTGGACTGTTTATGACGACGAGGGGCGAGAACTTTATTCTGGGTCTTGCTATAGGAAGTCATGCACACCATGGAATAATCAGTTTCGACTACATGAAGTGGACCATGAAAAGAGATATATGTTTACATCAAGGCTGACGATAAAGAAAATCACGAGAGACTCGGCTCGTAAATTAGTTTGCAGTGATTACTTGACAAGTGCAAGTGCATTTTGCGACTTAAAAATACTTGGTAAGTTGAATGCTGAAGACTTAGTACATAACGGGTTTGTATCATGGATAGTGTGTCAGTCCACAGTTTTACACTGTGTAACATGCCATATTAATGTTTGTATATTTCTTTTTATACTCGCTCTTGTGAATATAACATAAAACCGTGTGGAATAACAACCTTTAAATATTGTCATCAATATCTTACAACATGAAGCCTGTTGCCATGGCGCAGTGCGAGGCTGTCAGATACTAGTAAGAGTTTTAGAATCCACTCTGGCCCTGTAAACAGTGCACAATCCACACGTTTGTTATTTTAACCAAAGGGTTCATTTCATCATTAACACATTTTATGAGTGAAAAATCAGTAGTTTGATGTATGTTTTAAAGGAAATTGAAGATACTGTGAAACGAATGCAAGAGAGGAAAAACAGCTGCAAAATACAGGCGTGAGTCACGGATTTAGCATAGTGATTGAATTGTATTCCGTGCCGAAAACCATGAGCTGTCTCAACTTTGTAAGGGGTGTGGTATCACTGAAGAATCAAGCACTAGATAACACACAAACGTTTAAAGAGAAGCTATGGCGTGGGCACCACACTCCAAATATTTACTTCCCTATTGTAAACTGCTTGCTCTGACAGTGTATTTACAAATTTGTGGGACGAGTTGTCACAGTCAGAACAGGAAAAGCTTTAAATAATTAAATAAATATTTTCAGTGTGTTGCCGCCTGTGCTTTTCACGATTTAGGATAAATGACTCGACTACATTATAATAGTCTTGTGCTCCGTTGCTTCAATAGTCTGAGGATTGAAACACAGAAGCCTTTTCTGCTCTATATCGTCGTTTTCTTAGTGGCTAAAAAATCAGGCAGGTGTACTTATATGGAAAATGCTATTTGTTTTTTTATCAAATATCCTTGTCATCTTGCTTTATGCTAGCTTATTCTGCTAATTTGTCACTGTCTTTAACACAAACATTGAGCATTTTATCATTTTTTGACTTAATTCGCTATTCTTCTTCCCTACTGTCTTCTAATTTCTATTATTAAGTTTATTCGGATTTCTAAACCTCCTTAACTAAAAAGTAAATGTGTACCGCTCTAGAAATGATATTTATGTTAGTAAATACACGACTAGCATTTTTTTTTTGCATTTCAGCTTTTATTGGTTTTATCAACGAGTTCAGTATAATCTGTGTAAGTATATCATTATGTTGCAGCTCTCTATATCAATGATTGCTCATCTGGAGTGAGAGATGTAACGGAAGACACTGACGTTAGTTTTACCTGTGGTCAGTACACTGACCAGATAGAATGGTCTTCTTTTGATGGCTACGGGACGAAGAACTACATCGGTCGTTGCAATGACGATGGGTGTACATCCCTAAATGGCTCACCATTTTTCTTACGAGAGAAAGAAATTTCAAAAATGAAATACGAGAGCACGCTGTCCATCAGGAATGTCACAAGACATCAAGATTTTTCCCTTCGCTGCAATGAGGGGAACATAACTGCCACGTGTAGACTGCGAGTTATAGGTGGGTTTGACCCAACAGCTGCAGAAACCATAGCCGTATTATGCGATAAGTTACATTAAAAGGTGCCTCTTCGTAGCCCTTGTCAACATAAGGTATAAAAAACCCTAACTTTGAAGAAGATTTTAGCTTCTATTAAACTCATTTGATACGCGGCTGCGGTAGCCCGCTCTTCTCAGGTGAACGCAGCGGCGAATGACCGCGAATGATATTTCGACCGGTATTTAAAAAAATATATATTTAAGATCCTACAATAAAAACAACTATCTGTGATACGCCGTTTCAAAGATCATTTAAAACACATTTGCGTGGTGTAAATTTTAACAAATATACGTTTTGTTGTCTTGTAGTAAAATCAACTCAAAGACTGTTACTGTCTCGACAAAGAACTCACAAATCGGGACATAGGTCAAAAGTTCGACATTCACAAAAAAATATGTATAAAATGTTTACCAGAAATTAGCATATACTTTAACCCTAACTCCATATTCCTTAACAGTGGTTGTGTTATTAATTCTTAAAAAAATGTCTCTGGCTTTATTTCTGATTACCTAATTCTAGAATAATTAGGCGGTCAGTTATATTTACTCCACACAAATAAATGGCTTGATCAGGTAAATACCGGCTGTCCAAATTTATTTTGAGATGGCAACTTATTGTTACAAAAACTCCAACAGCATCCGAAGAAGGGTCTGTGCGGGAAAATTTCTTTTTAGAAATAGCTTGTAATGTGTGCTGATCAAAGCATTCGTGAAGATAGCTTTAAGACGACCAAGGCAAGACCCAGATTAGGGATCAAGAATACCAAAATGCTCTAAGAAAGTGGCAAGTCTGCTTACGTGACAAGGGAAATAAGTAGTTCATTATATACCCTTGTTACAAAGACCTAGACCACGATCATACCCAGTGAGTAGCACTGCCCATGTCAACAGAGGTGAAAAAGCACTGATGGCTTGGAAACCAGTTTCACCACGTCTTATCTCAGAAAGATTTAATGTTCAAGGAAGGACTAACACCATCATCAAATGCTGAATGTCCAGGATGACCGAATGAAAGAAAGAGCAGATGTTGCCTCAGACCACAACTTTCAGATAGCAGTGTTCGATATTAAGCTAAAGTCGCTTATGGGTTCTGTAGGCAGACCACACCACAAGTTCTATAGTGATTACCTAAAGAACTCACGGACAAACGAAATTTATGACTGTGAAATCCAAAACAAGTAAAAGTAAAGAAACGTCCGTGGAAGAACATTAGTTAACATTCAAGATTATTTGGAAGACAACATGTACAGATGTTCCAGGAAAGAGGGAAAGAAAAAAAACAAGGAATAGATGCCCCAAGAGATCTAGGCAAACTCGTAATCAAGAAAGGGGCTGAAACAGAAGATCAACCAGTGTCAATATCAGCAAGAGAAAGAAGGTCTGAGAGCTCAGTACTTGGAAGCCACCGTCTAGTCAAGAGGTCTGTCAGGGTAAACAAGAAACGCTACATCCATGAGCTGGTCGAAGAAGCAGAAACAACAGCTATATTGGTAAACATGAAGCGGCTATACGAAATAACAAAAACTTCGAAAGGCAGGAGCATCAAACCAAACAAGCAAGTAAAATAAAAAGACAGCAAGATCATAACAAGCCATGAAGCACAAAGAGATTGCTAGATGGATTCTCAATCGACCTCATATATATTAAATTTCCGGGCATCATCCTGACGCATTAAGTCCCGCATATTCAACACTAATGTAAAAGCTTTCCTATGGTATTGTTCTGAATCCTAGAGATTAAAAAACATCATCAACAACAAGTTCCAGACCTTTACCAATCGATGCCTACGCCATATTCTTGGAATAAGATGGCCTACAGGACCTCCAACAGCAGCCTGTGGAAACAAACCAACCAGAATGCCACTAGCCAAGACATCAAAAAGCGCAAATGAGGCTGGATAGGACACATCTTGCACAAACCAGCTGACACCATTGGAAAGCAGGCACTTTACTGGAACCCTCAGGGAAAGAGGAGAGTTGGGAGACCAACGCAGACTTAGAAAAGAACAGTAGAAAGCGACGCAAAGGACATCAGAACCACCTGGGGCCAACTGACGGGGTGTATACCTATACCGGGTTCGCTATGCAAGGTGTTGTTTCCGCTCTGTGCTCCTCGAGAAATAACAAGAAATGAGCTAAACTATCAATTACCTCGTCAATAACGATTGAAATAAATAATAATATAGATTCCATATGAATATTTGGGGATAAAATTTTTAAATAAAGATTTTAAAATTTGTTTTCTTCTATCGTGACTATTTTGCTCTATAATTAAAGCTGGGTGCATTTGGTCTTGTATATAAGAAAAAAATCACTTTGTACTATTTATTTCTTTGCTCTAAATTTCGTACTCAGTGCCTGTAAGCATTGTTCCCGAGACATGCCAAGTACAGCTGTCAGGATGGAAGGTGTATGGAGTGTGTACAATTCAGTGGCTCGATACAATAAACGACATCCCGGATTGCTGGTGGAGCTTCAGCTATCAGGTGATTTATATCGATGTCTCTCTTCAGTCAACTAATTAAGAAAATATGCGGTCAACGCACACGTGTCTCATAATCTTATTATGAGCTAAGTGTTCTTGTCATATAAAAAAGCTTCAAGAACATACTACTTTTGAAACCTTTCAATGTTATTAATTTCTCTTTCAGTCTTCTCCGCCTACTGCACCAGATGACTTAAAGGGATTGCTCAGCTCTTCGATTTTTGTTACTGTCGGTTCCGTTCGTTACAAAAGACGAAGTTGTTCTTTTGAGCAGGACATGCCAGTCATTGCTGGATATTATAACTACAGCATAAGCGTATCCTCACACCCAGATGATCAGTTTTCTAAAGTTCTTCTTATAGGTAAACCAAAATCTCCAAATTTCTAAATTAAATGTTTTCTTACATTTTCAAAAACTTTACATCGATAGGATACATAAGGTGTAATGAATTAAATTATATTAAAATAACAAGAATAGAACTTTTTTGCATTTAAAATTTTTAACATCTTGTTTTCAATGTGCAGTGCGTCCAGGGCAACTTACTCACAATTGTCTCATTCCTGTTTATGAGGGATCCAGTATGAGTTGTAAGTGCATGTCCTCGTATGTAGGAAGTCCACCAGCAGAGTTTCTGTGGGACGATGTGAACAACGACACGTTACACCTTCACAATATTCAGCGACAGGATAGTGGCAACACTTATACATGTCGGTTTAGATGGGGAACAATCAGCGATACAATTTTTTACAACTTAATGGTAATAAGTAAGTATATTTTACAATTAACTACATTACAGTTTTTACTGGTGCATGACGAGCTTTAAACTTCGACACTATAAATCGTGTAAGGGTCCTATACTTAGGGCCTGATCTCAATTGTGTAAAATTTCCACCTTTTTGATGTACCCGTCATCTGTTTGTGAGCATTCAATGTGAGGGCTAAATGACAGAGCGGTATACATATTTTTATGAACGAAATATTGTCTTCAGCTCCTGTCAGCAACAATCCTAACAGCTGCAGTGTACAGCTGTCAGGGTGGATTGTGTCCGGAGTGTGTAGAGTTCAATGGCTACCATCAGAACAGGAACGCACGTGCAACTGGATGCTAAAAACCAAGGTACATTTCTTCGATTCCGCTTACTATTTGTTTAAAAAAAAATTTCGCTAATACAAAACATAATATAATATATAAATGTGCATTTTTAAAATCTGGATCAGGCCGTAATGTTAGTATATGTTTCGAATATATTTATTTAAAACAAACAGCCAGAGTACTTACCTGTATATGTCAATTCACATGTCCATACTAAGTTAGAATACGGTTTTTTGTGTGACCTTTTTTTAAATAGGTCTTAAAATATGCTTTATAAGATCTACATAAATATCCTTATAAAATCAACTATACTAACTTTACTTCAAGAAAACTTTAATCATAACTTATCTTTTACTACCTGTAATTTGTTTTTACACATTTAAATTACATGACACTTCTTTCGAATACTACATCCAATAAATGCTTAATTGGTTTGTTGTTTAAAAATCTATGTTTAAACTCTTCTTGTGCACAGGAAAAAAGCGAAAAGATACCTAAAGTTCAAAGTACTTCCAGTTATAAAACAGCGGATCATGTTTCTTATATGAACTGTTTTTTTGTGCGTCCAATGCCTGTGATCACTGGAAATTATACCTATAGCATTGACGCATCTTCACACCCAGCAGACAAGTTCTCAAAGTCCTTTTTTATAGGTAAGAAAATAATTTACTTCAGATAGTTACCGAAGAATTTTGATAACTAGAAAAATCGAAATGCCTCTATAATTTCATAGTTTTCTTGAAATAACTTTGTTGTTCTCGAGCCTTACTAGTCGTACGATACTGAAAATAAAACTTTTGTTTAAATGGTCAACAATGCATGTAACCATGTTGACATCTCACTCTGATGGACTTAATTGATTAATAACAATGATTTATGCCAATGATTTTCCTGAATTTTGGATTTCTTAACACAGCCCTACGCTGGCTCGAATCAAACAACATGCCCCCCCCCCCTTCTCTAAAAATTAAAATAATCATAATGATGTCTTTGAGTTCATACAGAATTTCAACAGCTGAACGTTTTCTTGTCCATATTTTTTTAAATCTTCCTTATGATTCCGTAAGTAACTATGGTGTGTAACTGGATGCCTGACTGTAGCAAAAGATACATATCAACATACTAACATATATATTAAATAAATATTTTAATGTCCTAAACATTATTTACTTTCAGTTAGGTAGGCCATAGGTTTAAAAGTATATTCCATTCAATCTCAGTGTCTGCCATTCTAGCTAGTTATAATTAATATCATAATTTGTAACTAGTGAAAAAATCTCACGATGAAATGCTGGTCATATTTTTTTAAATTCTCTCTTGCAACCTTTAGAAAGTATTTTTTCAGGTTTTGAACCCATAATTCCATGTCAGTGAACTGATGGTATTGACATGGACTTGAAACATACTAGCTTGACTTTCTTTCATGTGCAAGATATATATGCACACACACACACACACGTACATGTGTGTGTGTGGTTTATGCTCAGTAGATTGTAGGTAAAAATATTGGAAGTAGTGCTAATAGTAGTATTTGTAAAATTTTAATGATATTATGCAATTTCCATGATATTTCTTGTCTCATATAATTCATTTGGGTATGTATTTATACACATTGTTCAGAGAAACCAGACGCGCCTCAGCACAACTGTTCAAAGATGCTTCTTGAAGGATCCAATGTGACCTGCACATGCTTTACATCGAATCTTGGAAATCCACCTGCACAGATTGGATGGGCAGAATCTAGCAAGGAACATTTTTTCATAGAAGATATAAAACGAGAGAGAAACGGTACCATCACTACATGTAGTCTGACATGGGGATCAATCTACAACACAACTCCATACATGATTCTCGTTGCTTGTAAGTCATGTTTAGCCATTTTAATATTTTATACCGCTTTTGATGCTGCCGTTAACTACCACGAGAGTTACTAAAAGACACATCTTTTTGCTGTATTACTTGAATCTGTGCTAAGATTTTTTCATATGTTTAGTCTCATAAATGTCTCCATTACCCCAGCATATACCATGCGTTTAAGAAACCAATTTTTTACTTCACTTTTTTTCCTTCTGTTGCTGCTGCTAGGGGCCATCATTTTTAGCTAATATAATGCAGTTGGTGTGTGTATATATATATTGATTAAACTCGTTATTACACAGTTGGGCCCTCGGTAGCTTACATCAGCAGCAGCAGCGAAGAAACATCTGGCGATGAGACCAAGACTGAGTTAGTGTGCACAGCGAGTGATGTTTACCCGTCTGCCTTCTTTCGGTGGAACATCTTGTGCGAAAACGAGACTAAGAACGAAACCACTAGCAGGTGCACGCTCCCTACATCACCTACAGCAGACCAGACGACAATCAAGTGCACGGCAAGCAACCAGATCTTTGCACAAGTGTCATCGACAACTATCTATGTCCTCAAACCCACACGTAAGCATGTTAGAGTTGGAGGATAAGTTACAACCTAAAGTTAAGATAATATAGCTGATTTATTGATATTATTTATGCAGAACTTATAAAGTATATTTGAAAACACATCTATTTAAACAAATGTCACCCCAAAACACGTATTCTAACTTTGTATGCACAGGTCAATTGACATACACAGGTAAATACTCTGCTTGATTTTGCTTTAAATAGATATTATCAGAACTTATACTGTAACAGCGAGTTACAGTGACAACATTACTTAAAATAAAACTTATAACAAACAACAAACTGTTAAACACTTGCTGCATAGAAAGTCTTCGATAAAAGCATACATGAATAAAAAGTCTGGAAATGGTAAAAACTAAAATTCGATGTGCAAAAAACGTTTTTTAACCCTTGATAAAATAAAGTTAAATTATTTAACTTGTTTGTCATTTTTGCCTTTGGGATCTTTACAGATAATCCTTATCAGGGGGGAGTAATTGCTGGCAGTGTTGTGGTTGTGCTTCTTCTTCTTGTCATTGTGGCAGTTATCATTCTTTTTATCAAACGACGAAAAGGTCAGCAGCATTTTTGTTTTACAAATATCTTATGTTTCACCAACAACCTTTCAATCTTTGCTTTTTAACTCATAAGATCTCATTAGTTTGTAATAATTTATCATTTGCTTTATTATCTGGTTTATGTAATGTTAGTTAAACACTTTAGTGTTCATTGTATATGGGTCCACATATAAGTTTTAAACACGGAAGAAGTCCTTTCACCTAGCTGTGAAGTGGCTTTTAGAGTTAGAGAACGTATGGCAGCAAGGGTGAGGAATCTTGACACCTCCCTCACTGTAAGGTAATGAGACATATATTGTCTTAGAGGACTGGGTCCTTTCACTAAATCCATTTAAAATACGTTTTATTCAACAACAACAACAACAACAACAACAACAACAACAACAACAACAACAAAGAAAAAGAAAAAGAAACCACAACGATAAAGTTTGCTATTAGGCTTCTTCAACTAAAATTTCGCAAGTGTTTATTTTTAACTTAATACGATTTAACAGTTGTTTACGTATTAAAAACAACTTTTTAAATTGGTTGTACATTATTTTCATCCTGCTCAGTTTATTATATTTACACCATTTGGGATTCTATCTCTGATCTGGACAAAGAGAACCGAGGTAATTGCTGGTTCATTTGTTAAGTCTACTCAACTGCACTTTTAAGCCAACTCCTCTCATTGTTCTGATTGGTCAAGGATGTTTTATTGAATGCATTCCTTTGGAAACTTTTTCGACATCAAATCAAACACAATAGCAAGGTAAGGAGCCAGGATTACAAACTCTTTTCATATAATGTTATCAGGCTTAAACATATATTTAAAAATATTTTCATAAAAAAAGCTCAGAAGGTCTTTATATATATATATATTGCAGTATAACAAATATTCCGTTATACAGCTTTTAATCGACAAAGACACTAGTGTATGGTATGCAATATTTGAAAAGTGTCAGTTATTGAAGCTTTAAACTAAAAGTAAATAATAAAATATATTGTATGACTAGTAACATCCAGTAAGTGGCAGTGATGTGAAATTATTATTAACGGATACTCATAGTTATAAACACAAACATTTTTGTTGAATACCTATGCAGTCATCAACAAACCCGAGACACAGACGCCTACTGTACACTTTGCTGCGCCATCTGGAGACATCTACACCATTGCAGGCACAACGACTGGTGATCATAGGGAAGATGAGTATGTCACAGTTCGTGATACGACTTGCCGTAAGTCTCAATGCTTCCTGCCGCTGTTTAGTTCTTTATAATAAAGAAAAATAACTTTTATACTACTAAAGGTCAAAATATATGCTTGTTTGTTTTCGATACCAAGGCAGCAAAAAAGATTAGGCTTAAACAGTCCCTCACTATAGCAACATAAAGATCTTCAACTTATAATACACTTCTTTTTATACTTCAATCGAAATACGTTATTGCAAAATATGTGCAAAAAGCAGTACAGTGGAACCTCGGTTAACGAACTTAATCCGTTCTGGAAAGCTGTTCGTTAACCGAAATGTTCGTTATCCGAAACAATTGTTTCCATAAGAAATAAAGGAAATAGATTTAATTGGTTCCTAGCCCCTGTTGACTCGCTATTTGAAAGTTACAGGCTGTATATATATATAGGTATTTGTTTTAATGAGAACAGTTATAATGCAATATAAATGGAGTTAAATAAACATAAAAACATTAACGAAAGCATTTAAACAGAAAACTTGCCGTTTTGACGGCGTGGTTGGAAACAGGTGTGGGGAGGAAGGGGTGGAATTACTGCTTTGAATCCCCTCTCCATGAGCACACGTGACATTATAAAATCGGGGGTGACTTCCCTTTTCTGTAGCTTTGAGGTTGAAGAAAAAAACTTGTCCAGTGTCTGTTCCTTCTGCCTTTTTTGTAAAACTCTTCGGTAAGACGACATCACATATCCGACAGACGCATGCCACCTTCATACTTTGAAATCATTTCCTTTTTCAATTCATTTGTTGGCCGCGTCCTTGTCATTACCTCACTACTATTAATTGCTCTTAATCTTCTTTGGAGCCATGATTGAGGATTATCTTATTAAAATAAAGAACAAAAATCACTAAATAAGAAGGATGCGCATAGAAAAGGAACGACTGATCGTAACTGTCTCGAGCGCGAATGATTACATGCTGGTTGGTCACGTGTGGTTCACGTGGCTGTTCGTTATCCGAAATTTTGTTCGCTATCGGAGACAAATTTTTAACGAAATTTTTGTTCGTTATCCGAAATTTTGTTCGCTATCCGAGACAAATTTTTAGCGAAATTTTTGTTCGTTAACCGAAAAATTCGCTATCCGAGGCGTTCGCTAACCGAGGTTCCACTGTAGTGTATACACTTTAGCCTTTGAGAAAAGCATCGTCGAGTTTAGACTGTTAAGTATTTAATGTTTCCAACAGTCAATCGCTATCTTCAAGATTCTTTAACTGGATAAGAAGTTTTTTTTTTTCATCTTGGATATTACGATAGTCCATCGTTTGCTTCAGATGGTCTTTTATATTATCTGTACGTTTTCTTTTTTGCTGCAGACCTTTTGCCAATTTTTTTACTCCTTCCTAATGATGAGCAAGAGTCAAAAGAGTGCAAATTATTTTTATTTAACTACATCTCCTTATTAAACTTACTGACCACTGCGTTAAGATTGATCACAGAAAATACAGTTAGTAAAGCAAGGGACACAACTTTTTTTGGTTTCATGGCATATTATAAGGAAATCTTAATGATGATAATCATGAAGAAAGGTGTTATATTTTCGTTAATTTTCAGTAATTAATCACCAAATCGCACCGTTCTCTCATCTTTGTGCAGCGAACAACATTCTTCAACCACAGACTCCAGTTGTACGCTTTGCTGCGCCATCTGGAGACCTGTACAGCATCGCTGGCCCAGCGACTGCAAGAGAAGTTAACCAAGCAACAGAACGTATGCAACACAAACTACCTTGTCATCAGACTGAAAATATCATTTACCACAACAATCAAGGGACGGAATCAAGAAAGATGCCAATAAAGCCCAAGCCGACAAGACTGGGCGAAAAGAGTCGTCAGCCTTGGTCAAGTAAAGCAGAATGTAATATATCAGCTTTCATAATTGTCTTCTGATAAACACATGATAAATAAGTGTAATATAATAATCCCATATAGAAAGAAATACAAGAAAAGTCAAGGGTAATCAATGGTTCGTGTGTGAATCTAAATTACAATGATTAGAATTATTTTATGACATCGTTTTCGGTGCAGTCGATAATAAACTCGAGACACAGAGACCAGCTGCACACTTTGCTGCGCCATCAGGAGACCTGTACGCCATCGCTGGCCCAGCGACTGCAGGAGACAATAAACATGTTACTGAAGCAACTAGCAACCTATCGTATGCGCCAAAGAGTAGCAGCGGTCATCAGGCTAGAGATATCACTAACATGACAAACAAAGGAATGGATTCAAAAAAGATGGCAATCAAACCCAAGCCAACAAGATTCGGCAAACAGAGTCGTCAAGATGTGCCAGGTAAACCATTATGTAATATATCAGCTAAGATATTGTCTTTTAATAAAGGCCACAATAACCAAGTTTTAATACAAAGGTGACATACAGAAAGCAGCGCAAGAAGTGTTACAACAAATTTATTAGGCACATTAATTAATTAAATAAAAAGATGTCACTCACAATGCATCTATTGCATAAACTGAATAAACCTTGAAGATACTGGGCTGTGCTAAAGTAGCAGAAAGTAAATCTCGATAACGGCTAATAAAAACGTTGGAATTTTATTGACTTTGAAAAGAAAAGAACAAATAAAAAAGACCTTTTTGTAGCTCAACCTTTATCAGCCAAACAGCAGTAAGATTTCTACGCTTTGTTATAGGGAAAACATTGAAACACACGTGATCTCCTCTTTTTATAATTTAAATTATTTTTTATCCATTGAGCTAACGTTTTGGCATGCATAATAAACAAGCACCTTAAATATTGTTTCAAAACCTATAAAAACTTTATTTGGGTATTTTGGGTCCGATTTCTTTATTCTAGTCACTGGATACATGAATGTCACTCAAGTGCCGACGGATTCTGGACTGGGTGTGTATCATGTTGTTCCATGGGCTGCTAAGTCTGAAACAGGGAGCTCCGATGTAAGGGTGAGTTTATTTAGCAGCCACACACTCAAAATAAAGCTAAGACTTTTGCTTTAGATTAAAATGTACCTGATGTATATCACTGAGTAAAAAGAAGAAATTACCCTATTTTTAAACCGCTAATTGCAATTATTATATGAACCTTGCTAATTGTTGATGAAGTTGGTGCAAGAAAATCCTTTAAATACTTCCTTTATTTTTATTACGTAAAAATACATATATTTCAACAGGTACATGATACATCAAAAATGTCAGAGGACGAATACAATGTTCTACGGTTCCAAGAGGATCGCACTGGAGAAGAAGACCATGCCATTACCTACAGTCACCTCAACATCAAATAAGCGAATTCAGTTTGCTTTCGGAAAATGCATTTTAAATATCTACTTCTTACTATTATTTATTAAACACCCCATCATCTAGAACTCAGCAAAAGTGTTGTTTGATAAATTCTTTAAGATCCCTTTTTCTTTCATCTCAACGCTTTAAACGTTAATAGTAGTAAACTGTTGAGTCGTTTTTATTGACATCACTACATCACTTTTTTGGTAGCTTTTACTTTTTGAAATATGAACTGCATAAGGGAGACCATCTACATGTGCTTCATGAATACAAAGATGATTAGAAATATGATGCTCAGGTTTATGTAAAGGATACAGACAGTGCTCCAAAAGCATTTATTTTCAAATAAAGAAATATTGTGTGTTCTGTGTGTGTGTGTGTGTGTGCGCGCGCTTTCTTAACATGTACAAGTTTTATTAATAACATTCTTATATAATTACATATAATCATTGCTGGTTTTAATTTAAATAGATATATTTTAAATACTTGTCAATTCTTTGAAGTCACTACTTCCTTTCCAATACTAATTTGCTTTTTTGTTTGTTTTTATCGTAGTTGTTATAAAAGAATAACAGATCATACTCATCTTACTGTCTGTTCATTTATTTTTTCTGTTAAAAGTTTTTAATTTGTATTTCTATTAAAGCTTCATTAGAATATATCAGAGATTGTGTTGAATGAGGTCACATTTCTAACTTTTGTGATTTTTGGTGAGGCCAAGTTTATTCTTAAGAAAATCTTTTATCAACATTGAACATTGACTTCTTCAGATCCTTACAAGCTCTCAAAAAAAAAAAAAGAAGAAGAAATGCTGAGGTGTTTACATTTCTCATTGTATGCAAGCCAAGTTACTAATTGACTCTCGTGACCTCGCACGCAATTTCAATTTAAATACTTCACATTCTAACCCTCACACATTCTAACCTTTACACATTCTAACCCCTGATACATTCTAACCCCTTACACATTCTAACTTTCACACATCTTAACCCTAACACATTCTAGCTTTCACACATTCTAAGCCTCACACATTGTCACTTATTGCCCTTTAGCCTCTTTTCAAGATCCGTCACAGTGTAGATACTCCCCGGTGCATGGTGGTTGTAGTTATTATAGCTGTAAACTCTGCTGCTAATTGATGTCAAGAAACTAAAAAATGGCTACCCAAGGTCTTTTTCATGTGGTCGTAATGTTGAAGACCAAAACGTATGCACCGTTACACTTTGATTATTTGTAATCTCGGTTATAAGGATGTCTAGACTAATACCGTACACGCAAAAATATTTTGCATGACAAAACAATATAATCCCAGTTGACTTTCATGCTTCTTCATATGTTAGATGCAATAATTTTAAGTAAGTTCTTCTCCTTGAAAGAGAACACATTATATTAAACGCATGATATCTCAGCAGTGACAACACAAACTGCACTAATATTGTAAGCTGATTCACTGCTTCCGGAGCAGCACACACGATTTTAATGACTGTACTAAACGGAAGAAGGAAATAAATACGTCTGAGCCCCGCAGAGTGTTGTTTCCTTTTTGCGAGAGAGGCTGAAGACACAACAATATTTGTGTGTGAGCTCCATCTTTAGCTTTCTTTCTAATAGACCGAGGAAAATGATGGCTGGTTCGCGACTTTGGATACTATGTTATAGTTCACTGCTTGCTTCAGAGGTTTGTTCAGGTACTGGATCTTTTTTGTGTGTAAAGATAATATTAGATGAACGATTTTCCAGTCAGATGTTTCAGAATTTAGTAGAAGTTATAATTTGTCAACAGCATACTCTATTCTTTCTCTGCTTAATGATTTTCGTTGTTTGGAATGGTTTCTTAATTTTGTCGGTGATCGCTGATAAAAAGAGAAATTTCTCATGAATCAAATGTATGATATTTAACAATAGGCTTATTAACCTTAGTTTTTAATATATACAAATATATATTATTTTTGTAGAATTGTCCATACGCGGATGTGAACATGGTAGTGTAGACGCTGTCGAAAACTCAGATCCAGTTTTCACATGCGGTGAATACTGGATACAAGGACCCCAGTGGACTGTTTATGATGACAAGGGGCAGAAGCTCTATTCTGGTGTTTGCAGTATTGGGTCATGCACACCACGGGATAACCAGTTTCGACTAGATGAAGTGAAGCTTGAAAATCGTAAGATGTACACATCCAGGCTGACGATAAAGAACATCACGAGGAACTCGGCTCGCACATTAGTTTGCAGTTATTACTCATGCGACTTAAGAATAATCGGTAAGTTGAGTACTTAACACACAGAATGTAATGGGTCTATGCCATGTATAGCGTCCCACTCATCACTGTGTATCGGTATAGAAATGTTTGTATATATTTGTTTATACTGGCTTATGTTTTGGGAGTATAACATAAACATATGTAGGATACCATTTGATTACTCTCATAAATATGTTCAGCATAATATAAATAAATAAGAGGTCGAGCAAGGAACTTTAAAAAATATTTATACAGTTTTGAATGACAGAACTTTATTTTTTTCATATTTTTAAATCATTCTTGCATACTGGGATTTCTATCTTCACCATTAGGAATAGTTATAGACTGACGGATGAATGCTGGCTTAGTAGGGACAGTTTCCCAAGATTGATGTAGGGAGCTCTCACGCCTGTGCAGTAGTCATCACACTATTAGTTGATGCTTTAGTCGGTGATGACAGCTATTATAATCGGTATTTCTTGTTCTTAAATAGAGGCTCGCAGATCAGGCTTGAGACATTTGATTTTATTGCAGAAAGTAAACAACATTAGCATTTTCTTGTCTCAGTGTTTATCAGACATCATTTTACCGAACAGGCATTTCATATACGCCCTGCAACACACTTTCTATCTAGTCCCTCCACTATACAAGGCTGGCAGCTGCAGTGTATCTATTTCAAACTGGATGGTGACCGGAAGATGCACATTAACGCAGATGTTCTCTTCAGACAACAAGTACACGTGCGGATGGACAAATAATAATAACAAGAAAGTAAATATATTTACTATTAACACTTTAATTTTGGTAAATGTTTACAGTCTCGAAATCCCTGTCAGACTTAAATTTCTTAGCCGCCATTTGTGTGTGTGTGTTTTACCGTTTGTTTATATACTATGCCTCTACATCAGACCTGGGCAAAGGCCGGCCCGCGGGCCGGATCAGGCCCGCCTCCTGTCTCTGACCAGCCGGCCCGCTCCCCAGCCCACCAGTATATATACTATATACACAGTGTTGGGTAAAACTGAGTTAACTATATTAGTCCGGCCCCCTAAGACCACCCCAATTTCTCATGCGGCCCCTTGGGAAAATTAATTGCCCACCCCTGCTCTACATGTACCCCGATAATACTTTATTTAGCTCTGAAATGTGATCCTATTTATAACTGTTATTTTGCTATGTCATAAATTTATTTATTTATTTATTACACGAGAACATCAGAAAACATTCTTCGACTCAAAGTATTTCAGGTTGATATGTTAGCTAGCGATTTCAGCAGTTCGAAATAAAATTATAGCAATAATAATTTTCAGGAATTTGGGAGTTTACAAATCATACCCAAGAACTACTCCAAAAGAAACTCAAAGAGTAACATTGATGGAGTTTGTTTATTCACAAAACCAATGCCTCTTGACGATGGTAACTACACATACAGTATGAATGTATCGCTAAACACCAGTGCCTATTTCGAGGAAACTTTGTACATTGGTAAGACAATTTTTGTATTAATATGTATTTCCAACAGTGTATACTAATATCGTTTTATTTATAATTGATAAATTTTATTCTACCTGTGTTGACTGCCGTTTGTACTGTTATTTTCTATTAACTACTTCAGCTAAGCCGTATCCTGTAAGACACAACCACAACTGTCCAAATCATGTTTTTGAGGGATCAGATGTAAGCTGTGAATGTTATTCTCACACAACTGGAAGTCCACCTGCACACATTGAGTGGGACGGAATTCATAATGCAACACTTCTGCTCAAAAGTGTAAGAAGAGAAATGAACGAAGAACATTTCACGTGTCGAATGATATGGGGGCCAAATGGTCTAATAAATTAAACCATTGTTTTCAACCTGAATGTAACATGTAAGTAAACAAGTTCAAGATTTATTTACAATCTAACCTTAAGTGCTATTCTATTCAAATGTGAATGTAATTACTGGAACTTCTACGAACAATTACGCGACAACACAAAAGTTCTTAAATGCAATTTAAATTTTTTAACAATGGTTTTAAAGATAAGTTGTATTTTCTTGATTATTATTACAATATCACGTGTTTGCATTGAGATGCTAAATGGCTTGTCGAGGGTGTCGTGTTACCCCTTGGTGTTACACAAGTCCAGTGTCTTTACCCAAGCTTGCTGAAGTTAAGGCAAGATGATTGTTATCTAACTAGCGGGAACATGTAGCTGAGAATAAGCTGAACGAAGACAATTATTTTTCTTTTTCTAAGCTAAGGTGACCAGACGTCCTGCTTTTGACCTCATGTCCCACCTTCTCATAAAATGTCCGAGCGGGACGCCCAATGTCCCGCTTTCTGGCAAGTCCATCAATGTCCCGCATGTCTTTAAAAATCTGAACACCGTACACTGACTCTCATCCGCGCCTTTGGTTTTGGCTTTTGCCCTTTGGCATTGTCTTGTTGATCCCTATTTCTTTTTGCGGGCTCCGGTGTTTGACCTTTGACGATAATGACCTGCCGGCCGATATCTTATTGCACGCGCCGCTGGTACATCGCCGGTGGTCGTCTGCTTGTCCCTCTTTAAGGTGTCAGCTTCTTTGGCTACGGTTGTCCGAGTTCCACCACTTCCCAGTGGCATTAACTTTTCTCCCTACCCTAACCCAACGCAAGGTGAATACACACAAAACCTAGCGATAATGAAATGGGCAACAAATGAGTGCATAATGGCTTTCACCTGCCGAAATTGTTCTGTAAAGTGAAGCTGTTTTAAGTCACTCACTTTCCTTTGAAGGCAGCCGTCCCCTTTGCCCTCTAGCGACTCCATCAGACATGTCAGCCTGTTATTAGTATTTATCTTTTTACTTTCTCTGTGTAAGAATGCTACAGACTGCCGATTTCTAACTCTGCTGTACTTGATATAATAAATTTTTAGCAAATTAACCAAGGCTGATTAAAAAAAAAAAAAAAAAAAGAAAACAAGTGCATTTTACATTGTGGCAGACGATGCCGATCCAAAGGCATAATCAGGCCGTACTGAAGCCCACCCCTTGTATAGAGTTGTAGACTAATGTAGTTTGCTTGGTGATGGAGAGGCGGGAAGAGAAAGTTTCACTGTGTCGTGAGGTAACTATAGGAAAAAACCTCCTTCGACATCTCTCACTTCGGGGTTAGAGGTTGTAGTGCCAGCGGCGGGCCCCATCCTCTCCATTCACAGAGTAGCCATACATCAGTAACATATCCACCTCTTTACTGTCAAATCCAACTTGCTTGCAGGTCCCCCAAGTGGCACATTAATCCAGAGACCTCAATGAACGAGCATTCTTCTAAACGATGTGCGATAAATCATTGTGTCCACCGGTCCTGTGACACCTGCGCATTGAGCGCATCTTTGTGATGCGGATACTAGCGCGCTACAAAACTACATCATCATCATCATCATCACCTGGCCAACTACCCCGACGGCCCGGCCTACCTTCGGTCTGGAAATTGTATGCTGGAGACTTGAACCTTAACATCTGCAGGTGTAATGCTTGGGTGTTCCTTCTTCAAACCTTTCTTTATTAAGAGAAAAGAAAAAGAAGAAGGAAAACACTCCACTGACCAAGGCCGGGCCGCTGATTTTCTTTCCTAAACGTCCCAATGAAGGGAAAAACTTCGGAAGCGTGACGTCAGCGAGCTAAGATAACAGTGCTAAGTGCAAACCCTTCGCTTCAATCTTTGAAAGCTATAAAAAAGCTATGAAACTTGTTCTGGGACTAATTCAACAACTATTAAACACTATGAAGGGCTGCATTAAATTAATTGCAACAGTCAAAATAACTCAAGGCCTAAAACTGATGAGAGGTAATAGGAAAATAAATGAGAGCCCAGCACAACACAGACGATGTTTAACTACAAATAGGTTAGATTAGAGAGATTTACAACTTCGTCTCTGTGGCCTAGTGGTTACGAGCGACGTCTAGAGATTGACAATTGGCGTGTTCAAAGCTGAGAGTGGGTCATTTTTCATTTTCTTGATTTGTTTTGCTTTGGGATGTTTTCGTTCTCTAATATGATCAATTTTCTGTCAAATCTTTCATGGAAAACCTATTTATTGCCAAGCGAAACCATATAATCATATATAACCATATAACAAGTGACCATTAATTTCGTTTGACATGATCGACTATGTTAAAATCTAGGTGGAGTTAATTTTTTATGTATTTTGTTTTTTGTTTATTTTTTCCCTTATATGAAAAATTCTGTCAACCATTTCATGAAGACTCACTACTATATATACAGCGATCTTAGAGGTGGGGGTGGGTTGGTGGATTATTCTTTTAAAGAGGGAACTATATACAGTATTAACTTTCTATCATCAAAACTAGCTGCAACTGTCGTGCTGTTCAGTCAAATGTTTGTGTGGGAACTAATGCATCGCAAGAAAGTTTGTGGGGAAGGGGTGATTATATATATATATATAGGCATAAGTATATATATATATAGATATAAGTATGTGTGTGTCATGGGTATTAGAAAAAATAAATATAAGCAGATGTCTGTGTATGTACTGGGTTTTATATAAGATTATACACAGCTAGATTACATGATTTCTCTTGGCAATCAATAGGTTTTCGTAATCTAGCATTGTACAGTCTTCTCGATAGACACATAATCTCCACTATCATACTTAACGCTTCGGTTTGGAACATTTTATTGGCAGATTTGTGTTTATTACACTCCATGAGTATACCAATCCACAGCAATAATCTTCTTTATTTATTATGTACAGCCCACGAAGAGGACAGTGTAACAGTCGAAAACACGGCGACCTATCAAACCTCCACGGACATGTCTCTATCAGGTATTTACATTTTAAAGCCAAAATGTAAGCATGTCTTTACATTATAGTCAATCAAACATACAGTAAACTCAATTTGGCACACAGGAAATTAATGAAATGTGTGTACAGCTATGCAGGCGCAAACATAAACAGCGCCTACATTTTTTGTCCGAATTTACTTGACAAAGAAGACCTTCGAGAGCTGATAATTTGAAAAAAATCCTAACATTAATGAGCAATGTATAAAAAATAAAGGCAGTTCCGGGAACGCCTTCAAGTTAACAAATATCAAACGATGTCACCTAAGATGAAACAAACAACCGCAGAAAAAAAACTAGATCGAGAACAAATTTTCTTGCAAAGAGAAAGTAAAAACACAATGGGTCAGTAGAATAGCCTACTGACTAATGAAGATACGTTTTAAGACATTAAAACAAGGAATCAACTATCATCCTCTTCCTTCAAAAAGCACCACTGTTAATTTATACTGCAAATTTCTTTGGACGTTCCAACTCAGCTTAGACACTAAAGTATTCCAACATGGTTAGACAAAGGTTAGCAAACTTCCCCTTAGATAGGAATAAATTTATACTGTTGTGTAGAACGTCTAGAGAGCTCCAGATTAACTGCTCCAGTAGGTTCGAAAGGAAACAAAAAAGGCCTTAGCGAGTGTGTGCAAAGGAATCTGGAGACATACAAAGATTTTAAAGAATGTAGGCAATCATTGTTGATACGATTTTTAAGAATAAAAACTAAAAAAATTGTGCCAAAACTTAAAAATCTTTAGCTTCATTAGTCATCAAAGAAAATGGTAGTCAGCATACTCTCTTATCCCATGAACAGCACAGCAAAACAAGGGGTAAAGGATGATTATGTGCAAAGAGCGGTAACCCCTTCTTTGGCAATGCGCGAGTTAGTTCCCTTCTCGCTTTCAAGTCCTAACGGAGCTTGTTGTCAGGTTGGGTAAGGCCTTGTGTGGTCAAGCACATCCTGTGATATAATCAACTTATTTTGTTTTACCTCTCATAGTTTCATCCTTGAATCAGTCATATTATCAACTTATGTTTCTGTTTGAATCTTTACAGATAACCGTGTTCAAGAAATTATTATCGGTGGCAGTGTAGCAGCTGGCACTCTTGCTGTCGTAGGAGCTTTCATCTTTCTTTGCATCAAGCGACGAAACAGTAAGCGGGTTTACTTAAACTATGCAAAGTCAGAGAAAATAACATTATGATTATTGTATTGAAATACTGTATACTGTACACACATTCGCTTTAATAATAAGTAAATAAAAAAGGTTTCTTCAAATAACCACAGAGTAGGCAAGGATAAGAGGGTTATTTATTAATTTTGTTTTCAATTTTTCAATTCGTCACGTCTTCTCCTACTTGTCATCAGCGTTTGTTTGTTTGCTTTTTTTGTTGTTGTTGTTGGTTTTTTTGGTTGTTGTTTTAATTTTTAAATTAGAAGTTTATGTATGTATTGTGTTCCTGTGTGGAGTCTTAATATCGAGGTTAGATTAGTGTATGTCTCGGGTTGAGCTCAAGTTTGGTGAGTGTTTTCGTACACGTGTGCGAAATTATCTATTGGCGCTAGGTGGAGCTCGGCCTCTCGTCACTTCAATTAAATTAGAGACGTAGTTTGGTTATCTTCCGAGAGTAAAAGTGATGATTTAGATTCTTGCGATTTTTCAGTTTAAAAGCTAAAGCTATTTACTTGACGAAAAGGTCGTTCTTACTTCTTTTGAAGATTTGGATAATCGTTTCGATATTTTGAAAATTGTTAAATTAGTTAACAAATCCGTCGCCCGTTCCGCTTTTCCTACTGCATATACTTTTGGAGTACCGAAATAAGGTGAGTGCATTTTTGTTTTGACCTACTACAATTCACTGTTCTTTTTAATTCTAACCGGCTACAAGTAAAAAATATTATTAGTGCGTTTGCTTAATGGTTAGATCATGCGACATAAACTCATACACAACATAGATCCTTCTCTTATGACTTAACAGTAAGTATACAGTCAGTTTCAGTATCCGAGTCTCATATTTCTGGATTGAACTAATCACGGATCAAAAATATTCATTAAGAAAACCCAGAAAGCAAAACTTGAATGTTCTGTACCATGCCAACACTACACCATGTAAGGTAAGATATACGAGTACAGGCAGCTTGGTATTTAAGAACCAACTATACGCCCATGCAAACAACGAGGAAGGAGTGTGTGTGTGTGCAACTGTGGCTGAACGAAAAGTTGCATTTAAGGAAAGAAAAAAAGAAGGTGTCTAAAAAGTGGTAAAATGTATTTCGTTTTAAATAACTTACTATGCACAGAGTCGTGTTTGGAAATAATGAAAGTGAGTCACATCCTGTTCATGGTTTTAGGCCTCAATGCTAACCTAGCAGATAGTCGAATATACACAATTTAAAGAGAAAGCTATTAAGAACCCTCGAATGGCGTGCGTCACTTAGTCATGTCGGCATATTTTACTAAACCTCTTACTGGTATATGAACATACTGAGAGGAAACCAGCGGTTCAAGTGTGGTTTTTTTCTGTTCTTTTAAGTTACTGAACTATGTTTCATCTCCCGACTAATTATTTTTGGTCAGTCGGAAATTAATGTAACTGATAAGAACCCATAAAAGTCTTATCACAAAGGCGTAAGTAACTTGTAATGTGTATGAACATTTGTTATATGAAGACGTGTTGCAGTTATAAAGGGAGACAACTATAATCAGAGAAACAGGACTCATTATCTACTGATGTACTTCTGCTGCTACAACTTACAGTTGGGTTGTGCGAATAACATCAGTTATATCAAGGTAACACATTGATGATTGTGCCAAACTATTGTGCACACATTTATAGTATCTGCCCCTGCTTTTAAAGAAAAGACAAAGTCTCTGAACTGCCATTGATATAATGAAGGTCTCTAAATAGAAATAATTGCAATGTTGTCTTCAATTTTCAGACTAAGATAAAGACTGTTGTTTGTTCAAATGTGATTTTTGCTGTTTCCCTACACACATCATTTTGTGAGGATATGTCTCACATATGCACACATATTTTATTTTGTACAAATAAACATTTTTTGGCTTCATACATGCATTGAGGAAGTCGCACTAGTGATTCTTATCACCCAGTGATACATGGTTTGTATTAGGCAGAATAAAACGCTTCATAAAAAGATATAAACATGTAAAAATTGTGTTAATATATAATGATATTATTATCTATAATTATCATTTCGTCTTTTGTACTTCGATCGTTTCCTTGATATTTAAAATTGTAGTTTATTCGTTTGTCACTATTTTTGGTAGCATTTATACACTTTTTATTTTACTTTTTGGTAAGTGACTTAAAAGTGCAAGAGATGTATTTACGTTTAATGTTTATTTTAATTACTTTTTTAATGCATAATAACTAAATAAACTGTAATGTATACATTCATATGAAAGCACAGTCAGAATACATCAGAGTAACTAATGTTGGCCTTGGTAGAAGCAAGTTTATGTGTAACAAAAGATACTATATGAGCATCCCATTTGATCCTCTACATGCTATCTCGACAGTGACAGCACTGCCTGCACTTGTGCATGAGCATTATAAGGTATTTAATCAGTTCCGGAATATCACACACGCCTCTAGATGGCAATGAGAGATTGAACAAGGATGTAACAAGTTTTGAAGTAAGTAATGTACAGTTGTCTTTCTGCCCGGCACTCTGCAGGCAAACTAATCTTTGACTGTATGTAATAAGATATTTGATGTCGCTTTGTTATGTGTTATTCCTGTGTGTAATTTTATGAGATTTTTGTTAAGTTTCTTCTTATAAACCAATGGAAGTGATGGCTGTTTGTGGAAGTTGGATACTCTGTGTTGGTGCACTGCTTGGTTTACCGGTTTGTACAGGTACGAGATCGTTGTTTTTCTGTATGTAAACACAATACTAATTTAAATCGTTTGCGAACCATGTTTCAGTAATAAGAGGGCATAGTTTTGGTAACGAAACACTTAACCGTTGCTGAATGATTTGAAATGTTTTGAATAGTATCTTTATTTTATTTATAACAGCTGATATAAAAAGGAAATTTGTTACTGAACAAAATCCTGCTATTTCTAAAAGAAATTACGGTTGTTACATTTTTGTCGAACTGTTCATACACGGCTGTAAACATGTCGAAGACTCAGATTAACATAATGTATGTTTTAAAAGAAATTAAAGACACTGTGAAACAAATTCAAGAGAGGAAAAACAACTGCAAAGTAGAAGTGTCAGTCACATAGCTTTTAGTTCATTCAACACGAATTTAGTATAGTGTTTCAATTACATTCTGTGCCGAAAAACATGAGCTGTCTATAACTTTGTGAGGGTTATGGTACCATTGAAGAATCAAACACTAGATGACACACCCTTGTTTAAAAGGAAGTTTCAGCGTGTGCACCACACTCCAAATATTTACTTCCTTCTTGTAAACTGTTTGCTCTGACAGTGTATTTACAAAGTTGTGAGACGTTCACCAGTTGTCTCAGTCAGAACAGGAAAGCTGTAAATAAGGAAGTCAACATGTTCAATGTGTTGTCTCCTGTGCTTTTCACGATTTAGGATTAATGACTAGACTACATTATAATAGTCTGGTTCTCCGCTGCTTCACATATCTAAGGATTGAAACTTTTGAGGAAAATAATTACAAATACGCCTTTTCTGCTCTTTATCGTCGTTTTCCAAGTGGCTAAAAATATCAAGAAGGTGTACTTATGTGGAAAATGCTATTATTTATTTATTTATTTTTTTTAACCAAATAGCCTTGTCGTCTTGCTTTATGCTAGCTTATTTTGCTAATTTTTCGCTGTCTTTAACACAAACATTTCCCATTTTATTTTTTTTTACTTAATTCGCTGTTCTTTTTTCGTACTGTCTTTTTCTTTTTATTATTAAGTTTATTCGAACGTCTAAGCCTCCTTAACTGAAAAGTTAATATGCACCGCTCTAGAAATGATATTTGTGCTAGTAAATACACGACTAACATTTTTTTTACATTTCAGCTTTTATTGGTTTGATCAACGAGTTCAGTATAATCTGTGCAAGTATACCATTATTTTGCAGGTCTCTACATCCATGATTGTCCATCTGGTGTTAGAGATGTAACGGAAGACACTGAGGTTAGCTTTACCTGCGGTCAGTACACTCACCAGGTAGAATGGTCTTCTTTTGATGGCAGTGACTACTGGACGATGAAGGACATCGGTCTTTGCAGTGGCAATGTTTGTACATCCCTGAATGGCTCCATATTTTTCTTACAAGTGAAAGCGATTTCAGGAAAGAAATATGAGAGCACGCTGTGCATCAGGAATCTCACAAGACATCAAGATTTTTCTCTTCGCTGCAGTGAGGGGAACATAGTAGCCACGTGCAAACTGCAAGTTGTAGGTGGGTTTGATCCAACAGACGCATAAACTATAGCCGTCTTCTATGGTGTAAACTAGAGTAGGAGGTGTCTCAGCGTAACCCTTGTCAATACGAGGTTTAAAAAATAATTTTAAAGAAGATTTTAGCTTTCATTTTACAGTAAAATATTTTTAGACCCATCTGATTGTGAACTTCCCGACATACCAGGAAATCATACATGTAGTTATTTAAGTGAGAGGTCCAATTAAATTATAAGTTTTCATGTCAGACATTAAAGTAGATGTTCCAAGGTGTTATTTCAATCAGTCATGAGCATCACGAAAAGTACATTGTTTTATAATTATTCCATTAGTATGAATCTGTTTACTATAAATCAAAGAGTACCAAAATTACAAATGTTTCTAATATTTTAAATTTAAGGTAAACTTTATCTCAAAACTATACCAGGTCCGCTGGCTAGGTGTTGTTTCAGCTCTGTGCTCCTCCAGGAATCACAAGGAATAAACTACACTAATAATTATCTCTTCAATAACGATTTAAAAATAAAAAATATATTCTATATAAACATTTGGTGAAAAATTTATAAAATAAAGATTTCAAAATTTGTTTTTGTTAACTTTTATATGACTTTTTGCTCTAAATTAAATTAGGGTGAATGTGATCTTGCATATAAGAAAAAACCCCACTCTGGACTATTTATTTCTTTGCTCGGAATGTTGTACTCAGTGCCTGTCAGCATCGTTCCCAAGACATGCCAAGTACAGCTGTCGGGATGGAAGGTGTATGGAGTGTGTACAATTCAGTGGCTGGATACAAAAAAAGACATCCCGAATTGTTTGTGGCGCGTCAGCCATCAGGTGATTTATGTCGATGTCTCTCCTTAGTCAACTAATGAACAAAATATGCGGTCAACGCACAAGTGTCTCAGAATCTTAGTATTAGCTAAGTGTTCTTGTCATATGAAAAAAACCTGCAAGAACACACTACTTGTAAAACATTTTAATGTTATTAATTTCTCTTTCAGTCTTCTTACCAGACTACAACAGATGACTTAAAGGGATTACTCAGCTCTTCGAGTTTTGTTACTGTCGATTCTGTTCGTTACAAGAGAAGAAATTGTTCTTTTGAGCAGGACATGCCAGTCATTTCGGGAGATTATAGCTACAGCATAAGAGTGTCATCACATTCAGATGATCAGTTTTCAGAATCTCTTCATATAGGTAAACCAAGATCTTTACATTTCTGAATTTAATGTTACCTTACAGTTTCACAAATTTGCATCGATAAGGTACATAAGGTGTAGTGAATTAAAGTCTGTATAAAAAAACAGAAGAAGAACATTTGTTACATTTTGAATTTTTAGAATTTTGTGTTTTAATGTGCAGTGCGTCCAGGGCAATCTACGCACAATTGTACCTTTGCTGTTTATGAGGGATCCAGTATGACATGTAAGTGCAGGTCCTCTTATGTAGGAAGTCAACCAGCAGAGTTTCTGTGGGACGAAGTGAATAACGACACGTTACACCTTCAAAATATTCAGCGACAAGAGAGTGACAACACGTATACATGTCGGTTACGATGGGGAACAATGAGGCATACAATTGTTTACAAGTTAAAAGTAATAAGTAGGTATATCAATCAATTTTCTACATTACAGGTTTTACTGATGCATAATAAAGTTGTTGCTTTAAGAATACAAATCGTATAAGGGTCCCATACTCAGGGCCTGATCTCAATTGTGTAAAATTTCCACCTTTTTGGTGTACTTTAATCTGTTTGTGATCATTCAATGTGAGGGCTAACACAAATTGTCATTATATGTGACGTAATGGAAGTGTATTTTTTATCTTTGTTTTTCTTAGTGAGTTTGTACTAAATTGTTTACAGATTGCATATGGTCTGCATTTAGCCATGCTGACTGGCTATAGTACGAAATACTTTTACTTCTAATTGAGGCGTAAGTTAGTGTGTGAGTAGTCTTGGATCGATCAAGACTTTTAGGGGTTAAAGTTCAGTAATAATTTTAATTTGTTAGTCAACGCTGTTCTACATCACCCTTTATGGGTAGAATTGTGTTCATCGTTTTTTACTGACAGTGAGGTATACTTATTTCTGAGAACGAAACATTGTCTTCAGCTCCTATCAGCATCAATACTAACAGCTGCAGTGTACAGCTGTCAGGGTGGATTGTGTCCGGAGTGTGTACAGTTCAGTGGCTATCATCAATAAAGAAACGCTCGTGCAACTGGATCCTAAAAACCGAGGTGCATTCCTTCAATTCCGCTTACTATTCGTTACACAAAAATCTCGCTGATTAAAAAACAGCAAAATGCAATATATAAATTTCAATTTCTTAAGCTTGATCAGGCCGTACTGTTAGTATATGTTTAGAAGATATCTATTTAAAACAAAAGCAAGTAGAACACTTACCTGTGTATGTCAATTCGCATGTGCATACAAAGTTAGAATATTTAGAATATGGGTTTTTTTTAGATGACAGAATTGTAAAATAAATAAATATATATTTATCTCTTAAAATATGCTTTATAAGATCTAAATAAATATCGTTACAGAATCAACTACAATAACTTTACTTCAAGCAAATTTTAAGTTACAAACTTATCTTTTACTACCTGTAATTTGTTTTTACACATTTAAAGTATATGACTTTTCTTACGAATAGTACATCCATTAAATGCTTAATTGGTCTGTTGTTTCAAAATCTATGTTTAAACTCTACTTGTGTACAGGAAAAAGAAGAAGAGATACCTGGAGTGCAAAGTATTGCAGGTTATAAACCAACTGAATCTTTCGTTTATATAAACTGTTCTTTTGTGCGTCAAGTGCCTGTCATCACAGGAAATTATACCTATAGCATTGATGTATCTTCACACCCAGCAGACCAGTTCTCAAAGTCTCTTTATATAGGTAAGAAAATAGTTTACTTCAGATACTTTCTTAAGAATTTTGATAATTAGAAAAATTGAAGTGACTGTCTAATTTCTTAGTTCTCTTGAAATAACATGAGTATATTGTTCTTCGGCAGCTCATGGATAACGCAGATATAATATAATATAATTATATAATATAATAATAAGGATGATGACATTACAGTCATACAGAATTTCAACAACTGAGCGTGTTCTTGTTCACATTTTAAAATCTTCTTAATGATTGTTATTAAGCATGGTGTATACCTAGGTGCCCGACTGTATGTAACGTACACAACAACATAACAACATGTGTAATGCATCCAACTTTCCCTTTTCGACATATTAGGATGGTTGGTAGATATTTGTCGCTGAAGGCTGCCGAAACTTTGCAGTGTCTCCAGAGTGGATGACTTAAATGAGGTTCTGAGTAGCTTACCGAATGTTCAGAGAAAGACAGTTGTTATTAAATTTGAGAGAATGCTACCCACATTTTTCGGCGTGGACCTTCTCGTGTTTCCTCCACTAAGCTGTTTATGACATTTTATTTACTTCTAGTTAGGTAGGCCACAGTTTTAAAAGTAGCCTCCCTTTGATCTCAGTGTCTGCCAATCTAGCTACTCATAACTAATATCAGAATTTGTCATCGGTATAAAATCTCACAATAATATACTGTTCCTATTTGTTTAATCCTCTCTTGCTACCTTTAGGAAGTAATTCGTTTCTGCTTTTGAACCCACCATTCAGTGTCACTGCACTGATGGCATTCACAACAGCTTGACTCCCTTTCCTGTGCAAGATATGTATATATGCATGTGTGTGTGTGGTTTCTGCTTAGTAGTCTGTATGTAAATTGATTGGAAGTAGTGCGACTAAAAGTATTTGAGCAATTTTAATGATAATATCAAATTCTCGTGTAATTTCTTGTTTCATGTAATTCATTTGGGTATGGGCATTCATGTATAGAGAAACCAGACGAACCTCAGCACAACTGTTCAAAGATGCTCCTTGAAGGATCCAATATGATCTGCACATGCTTTACATCGAATCTTGGAAATCCACCTGCACAGATTGGATGGGCTGAATCTAGCAAGGAACATTTTGTTATTGAAGGTATAAATCGAGAAAGAAACGGTACCGTCACAACATGTAGTCTGACATGGGGATCAGTCAACTATACAACTCCATACACAATTCTCGTTGCTTGTAAGTCATATTTTGCAATTTTAATATTTTATACCTATTTTCAAGCTGCCGTTTACCACAACAAAAGTTACTAAGAGACACTCATTTTCTTGTATTACTTAAATCTGTGCTCAGATTTTTTATTATGTTTAGTCTCATAAATGTCTGCATTAACCCAGCATATACCATGCGTTTAAGAAACCAATTTTTTACTTCACTTTTTGTCTTCTGTTGCTGCTGCTAGGGGACATCATTTTTAGCTAATAAAATGCAGTATATATATATATAGATTAATCTCGTTATTACACAGTTGGGCCCACGGTAACTTACATCAGCAGCAGCGAAGAAACATCTGGCAATGAGACCAAGACTGTGTTAGTGTGCACAGCCAGTGATGTTTACCCTTCTGCCCTATTTCGGTGGAACATCGTGTGTGAAAACGAGACTCACAACGAAACCACTAACAGGTGCACGCTCCCTACATCACCTGTAGCAGACCAGATGACAATCGAGTGCACGGCAAGCAACCAGATCTTTCCACAAGTGTCATCTACAAGTATCTATGTCCTCAAACCTACACGTAAGCATGTTAGAAGTGGAGGATAAGTTACAACCTAAAGTTTGCTTAAAGTAAAGATAGTATAACTGATTTATTGAAGACATTTATGCAGACCCTATGAAATATATTTTAAAACACATCTATATAAAAAATTTCACCTGAAACCACGTGTCCTAACTTTGTATGGACAGGGGAATTGACATATACAGGTAAGAACTCCGCTTGTTTTTGTTTTAAATAGATATTATCAAAACATGCTGTAACAGCGTGTTAGAACATTACTTAATATAAAACTTATAACAAACAACAAACTGTTAAACACTTGCTGCATAACAAGTCCTCGATAAAAGCAGAGCATACATGAATACATGCAAAAAGTCTGTAAATGGTAAAAATTAAAATTTGACTTGCCAATAACTTTTTTTACCCTTCATATCATATCATAAAGTTAAATTATTTAACTTGTTCATCATGTTTCCCTTTGGGATCTTTACAGATAATCCTTATCATGGAGGAGTAATAGCTGGCAGTGTTGTGGCTGTGCTTCTTCTTGTTGTCATTGTAGCAGTTATCATTCTTTTTATCAAACGACGAAAAGGTCAGCAACATTTCTGTTTCACAAATATCTTTTGTTTGAACAACCTTTCAATCTTTGCTTTTTAACACATAAGATCTTATTAGTTTGTAATAATTTATAATTTATCATTTGCTTCATTATATAGTTTATGTGATGTAAGTTAAACACCTTAACGGTTATTGTATCGGGGTCCACTTATAAGTTTTGAACCCGAAGAAGTCCTTTCACCCACCTGTGAAGTAGATACTTTAGTTGGAGAAGGCATGGCAGCAAGGGTGAAAAATCTTAATGCCTCCCTTACTGTAAGTTAATAAGACATCTATTGTCTGAGAGGACTGGGTCATTTCCCTAAATCCATTTAAAATACATTTTATGCAAGAAAAAGAGACCAGAACGGTAAAGTTTACTATTTAGCTTCTTCGGCTAAAATTTCAGAAGTGTTTATTTTTAACTGAGTACGATTTAAAAGTTCTCTGCTTATTAAAACGACTTTGTATATTTGTTGTACTTTATTACATTTACGACATTTTGGATTTTATCTCTCTGGACAAACGGAACTTAGGTAAGTGCTGGTTCTTTTGTTAAGTCTACTCATCTGTACTTTTAAGAAATCTCCTCTCATTTTTCTGATTAGTTAACGATGTTTTACACAATGCGTTCCTTTGGAAACTTTTTCTACAGCATAGAATCAAAGACAATAGCTACGTAAAGACCTAGAATTACAAATATTTTTCGTATAATGCTTCTTTCAATTATTGGGATTTAAACATATATTTAAAAATATTTTCATAAAAAGCTCAGAAGGTCTTTATATATATATATATATGGTATAAAGAATATCCCGTTCCACAGCCTTTTAATCAACAAAGACACTAGGGTATGGTATGCAATATTTTAAAAGTTTAAGTTATTTGAGCTTTATAATAAAAGTAAATAATAAAATATATTTTATGACTAGTAACATCCAGTAAGTGGCAGTGATGTGAAATTATTATTAACGAAGACTCATAATTATAAACACAAACATTTTTGTTGAATACCTATGCAGCCATGAACAAACCCGAGACACAGACCCCCACTGTCCGCTTTGCTTCCCCATCTGGAGACATCTACACCATTGCAGGCACAACGACTGGTGACCACAGGGAAGATGAGTATGTCACAGTTCGTGATACGACTTGCTGTAAGTCTCAATGCTACCTGCCGCTGTTTAGTTCTTTATAATAAAGAAAAAAATCCAAATATTTTCTTTGTATTTTATTTCCTCTAATAGTTTCTAATAAGACAGGGATTAACAGATAACGTTTATGCTACTAACAAAGATCAAAATATATACTTCTTTGTTTTCGATACCCCTGCAGAGAAAAAAGTTAGGTTTAAACAGTCACTCACTATAACATCATAAAGAGCTTCAACTTATAATACACTTCTTTTTATACTTCAATCGAAATACGTTACTGCAAAACCTGTGCCAAAGGCAGTAGTGCATACACTTTAGCCTTTGAGAAAAGCATCGTGGATTTTAGACTGTTAAGTATTGAACTGTTCCAACTATCAATCGGTATCTTCGAGATTTTTTAACTGGATAAGACGTATTTTTTTGTCTTGGATATTACGATAGTCCATCATTTGGTTCAGATGGTCTGTTATATTGCCAATTATTTTTACTCCTTCGGTCATGATGTACAAAAGTCAAAAGAGTGCAATTTATTTTTATTGAACTACATCTTCTTATTGAACTTACTGACCACTGCGTTAAGATTGACCACATTAAATGATAACAGAAAAGCGAACAAAATAAGAGGAAAAGTGTTATATTTCGTTCATTTTCAGTAATTAATCACCAAATCGTACCGTTCTCTCATCTCTGTGCAGCAAACAGCATTCTTCAACCACAGAGTCCCGTTGTACGCTTTGCAGCGCCATCTGGAGACCTGTACAGCATCGCTGGCCCAGCGACTGCAAGAGAAGTTAACCAAGCAACAGAACGTATGCAACACAAACTACCTTGTCATCAGACTAAAAATACCACTTACCACAACAATCAAGGGACGGAATCAAAAAAGATGCCCATAAAGCCCAAGCCAACAAGATTGGGTGAAAAGAGTCGTCATCTCTGGTCAAGTAAAGCAGAATGTAATATATCAGCTTTCATAATTGTCTTCTAATAAATACATAATAAATAAGTGTAATATAATAATCCCATATAGAAAGAAATACAAGAATAGTTAAGGGCAATAAATGGTTCGTGTAAGAATCTGAATTACAATGATTAGAATTATTATGTGACATTGCATTTCGTGCAGTCGATAACAAACTCGAGACACAGAGACCAGCTGCACACTTTGCTGCGCCATCAGGAGACCTGTACGCCATCGCTGGCCCAGCGACTGCAGGAGGAGATAAGCCTGTGACTGAAGCAACAAGCAACACATCGTATGCACCAAAGAGTAGCAACGGTCATAAGGCTAACATGACAAAAAAAGGAATGGATTCAAAAAAGATGGCAATCAAGCCAAAGCCAACAAGATTCGGCAAACAGAGTCGTCAAGGTGTGCCAGGTAGACCATTATGTAATATATCAGCTAAGATATTGTCTTTTAATAAAGGCCAAAATGACCAGGTAAACTATAAATGTGACACACAGAAAGCAACGCAAGTAGTGTTAATAAAATAAGATTTATTAGGCACATTAAATAATTAAACAAAAAGATGTCACTCACAATGCATCTATTGCAAAAACAGTATGAACCTGGTTTGTACAGTAAATCTAGATAACGGCTAATTAAAACATTGGAATTAAATGAATTTAAAAAGAAAAGAAAACAAGCTGACCCATCTCAACAGTAAACAAGATTTGTAACGTTGTTGTAGGGAAAACATTAAAGAAACAGTGTTGATCTCCTCCTTTTAACATTTCAATGATTTATTTATCCATTGAGCTAACGTTTTGGCATGTATAATAAACAAGCACCTTAAATAGTGTTTTAAAACTTGAAAAACCTTTATTTGGGTTTTTTTCGGTCTGATTTCTTTATTCTAGTCACTGGATACATGAATGTCACTGAAGTGCCGACGGATTCTGGACTGGGTGTGCATCATGTTGCTCCATGGGCTGCTAAGTCTGAAACAGGGAGCTCTGATGCAAGGGTGAGTTTATTTAGCAGCCACACACTCAAAATAAAGCTAAGACTTTTGCTTCGGATTAAAATGCACCTGGTGTATACAAAAACGATGTCATTGAGCAAAAGAAGAAAGTAACTCTGCCTTAACTGCTATTTGTAACTATTATATCAATCTTGTTAATTGTTGATGAAGTTTATGCAAGAAAATCGTCCAAATACTTCACTTGTTTTTCTTACATAAAATACACATACTTCAGCAGGTACTGGATACATCAAACATTTCTGAGGACGAATACAATGTTCTGCGGTTCCAAGAGGATCACACTGGACAAGAAGACCATCACCTTACCTATAGTCACCTCAACATCAAATAAGCGAATTCAGATTGCTTTTGGAAAATGAATTTTAAATGTCTTGTACTTGCTATTATATATTAAAAACGTGTCATGTAAAACTCTGGAAAAGATGTTTTTTGGGTGAATTCTAAAAGATCCCTTCTTCTAACAACTAAACACTATTAGTAAACAGTTGAGTCTTACATTATTACATCATTGTTTTTGTAGCTTCTACTTTCGAGCTGTATAAGGGAGACAATCTTATTATGATTCGTTAATGCAGTGGTGATGAGAAATATGATGCTCAGTTTTAGGTAAGGGATACAGAAAGTGTTCCAAAAGAAATTATTTTCAAATAAAAAAAAACATTGTATTTGCAGTATGTGTGTTGCGTGAGTGTGTTTTTCTTGACATGTCCAAGTTTTATTAATAACATATATATATATATACATACAAAATCATTACTGTATAAAATTTGAATAGATATAATTTTAAATATGTGTCTATATGTGTATATATATGTGTATGTGGCTTTAAGTCACTACTTTTTTGTATTTATTTGCTTTTTTCGTTAACTACTTGTAATTGTTTTAAAGAAATAAGAAATCATACTACTGTTTCCTGATTGTTGATTTTTTTAAAATCTTTCAAATCTTCTCTATTTATATTTCTATTAAAGCTTAATTAGAATATCTCAGACTCTGTGTTCAAAAATAAGGTCATATTTCTAACTTAAACTTAAGTCATCTTTAATTAGGCAAAGTTTATTCATAAGAAAATCATTAATCACTATCCAAAATTTAACTATTAAGTTTGTTACGAGTTATTTTTTAAATGGCTGAGGTGTGAGTACTTCTCATTGTACACAAGAAGAGTTACTAATTGACAAGCGTAACCTTTCAATTGAAAGTAATCCATATTCTAACCCTGACACATTCTAAACCTGACACATTCTAACCCCCACACATTTTAACCCTCACATATTCAACTTATTGCCCTTTAGTTGTTTTTTTTTTTTTTTTTTTAGACACGTGACAGTGCCGATACTCCAAGGTGTATACTGCTTATTACATAGAAGACTTTCTCCTGCAACAAAGCCTGCGATGGAAGGCGCTTTAGAGAAACAAGTATGGAGGGAGGGGTATTATAATGAGAAATAATAAAAAAATGAGACATCGAATAGAGATAACTTTTTTCACACGTTTAGATTTACACTCTCTCTCTCTCTCTCTCTCTCACTCTCACACACACACACACAAATATTGTGTAAAAAATCAAAGGCCCAAGGAAAATACTGCACAGAAAATATTATAGTTATAAACTCCAATTAATGTTGAGAACTAAAAGTTATCTACCCAAGGTCTTTTTCGTGTGCTTGTAATGTTGAAGGCCAAGAAATATACACAATTAACACTGTGAATAATTGTAATCTCGGTTGTGAGGATGCTCAGACCAATAACTTACCCGCTATTACATTTTGCAGGACACAACAATATAATTTCAGTTGAGTTTCATGCTGAATCATATGTTAGCTGGAAAAATTTTAAGCAATTTCTTCTCTCTGAAAGAGGATACATTATATTAAACACGGAATATTTCGGCAGTGACAACACGAACTACACTGTAGAATGAATATTTTAAGCTGATTCACTGCTTCCGGTGAAGTACACACTCGACTCTCCACGACTGTATTAAATGAAACAAGGAAATAAATACTTTTGAGCCCCGCAGTGTGTTGTTTGCTGTTTGCACGAGAAGCTGTAGACAACATGATGTTTGATTGTGTCTAATAAGTAAATTTGATCTCGATTTTGGAAACAAAAAGTGTTACCCGTGTATGTCCGCTGCATTTTTTGCTTTGCTTCTGATAAACCTAGGAAACGATGGCTGTTTGGCAACTTTGGATACTATGTGGTAGTTCACTGCTGGCTTCAGGGCTTTGTTTAGGTACTGGATTTTTGTTATATGTAACGATAAAATCACATGGACGGTTTTCCAATTGGATGTTTGAGAATGAAGTCGATATTTTAAATTTTTAACAAAATTCTCTATTGTTGCTTCATGATTTCTACTGTTTTGAATCATTTTCTAATTTTGTCAGTAATATCTAATATAAGGAGAATTTTTTTTTATTAATCAAATTTATCATATTTTTAAAAAAAAGGTTATTAACCTTAATTATATATATATGTGTGTAATATGTTATAGCATTGTCCATACGCGGCTGTGAGCATGGTAGTGCAGACGCTGTCGAAGACTCAAATCCAGTTTTCACATGCAGTGAATACACAACAAACGGACCGAATTGGACTGTTTATAACGACGAGGGACAGCAGCTTTATTCTGGTTCTTGTAGTATGGGGTCATGCACACCATCCAACAATCAGTTTCTACTAGATCAAGTGAAGCTTAAAAAAAACAAAATGTATACATCCAGGCTGACGATAAAGAACATCACGAGGAACTCGGCTCGTAAACTAGTTTGCAGCTATTCATCGCCTTATCCATCATGCGACATAAGAATAATTGGTAAGTTGAATACTGAACACATAGAAGATAGTAGGTCAGTACCATGTATAGTGTCTCACTCACCATTGTGTATTACGCCATAAAAATGTTTTTATATTTGTTTGTTTATACTGGCTTATGCATTGTGATTATAACACACCTAGGATACTATTTGATTACTGTCATACATATGTTTAGCATAATGTGAATAAATAAAGGGTCGAGCAATGCTCACAAACTGGCCTGTTAAATTTGCTTTCATTTTGGAAAGTAAACATTAGCATTTTCTTGTCTCAGTGTTTATTAGACACCATTATACAAAACAGATATCTCATATATGTCCTGCAACACACTTTCTATCTAGTCCCTCCACTATACAAGGCTGGCAGCTGCAGTGTATCTATTTCAAACTGGATGGTGACTGGAAGATGCACATTAAAGCGGATGTTCTCTTCAGATAATATGTACAAGTGTGGATGGACACAGAATGATAAGAAGGAAGTAAGTACATTTATTATCAAAATTCTAAGTTGTGTAAATGCTTAGAGTCTCTAAATCCCTTTAAGACATTAAATTTTGTATTTCACCATGTGTATGTGTGTGGTTCGACCGATATAACAGCGTTTGTTTATATACTATAACTCTACATGCACCACTATACATACTTAATTTAAATCTAAACCGTAATTCTATTTATAGCTGTTAGTTAGCTACGTCACAATAACTACTTATTTAGGACATGGGGCGCTACTCTGTGGCTTGACTCCGGCTCACTTTTGTCCTGTACGTTTTGACTTGTTTTGGATTTTTACGTGAATTCTGCTTCCTTCGGCTCGTGCGTGAATGGACATAAGTGTTATTGCAACTTATGTGCATTACTGGCTTCCTGTCGTATGGATGTCATGTGTACATCATTCTACGCTACAATTTTTTTCCCTTTATCTATATAAATGTCTGTATGAGTATGGATCGTCATATTATATGTGTTCGTGAGCTAAAGAAAATTTTCTGTCGTGGGTTTCCACGACAGACATTAAAATTTGATTTGATTTGATTTGACACAGGGATATAAAGTAATACCAGAGAGCATAGATACTCTTGCGCAAGAAATGTTTCTTGCTTGATATTTTAGCTAGAGATTTCAGCAGTTCGAAATAAAATAATCGCAATAATAATTTTCAGGAATTTGGGAGTTTACAAATCACATCCAAGAACTACACCGAAAGGAACTCAAAGAGTAACATTAATGGAGTTTGTTTATTCACAAAAACAATGCCTGTTGACGATGGTCACTACACATACACTATGAAGGTATCGCTAAACACCAGTGCCTATTTCGAGAAAACTTTGTACATTGGTAAGACAATTTTTTTTATTAATATGTATTTGCAACAGTTAATACAAATGTCTTTTTATTTATAATTGATAAATTTTATTTTACCTGTTTTGACTGCTGTTTGTAATTTTTCTTTTATTTTGTATTAATTACTTCAGCTAAGCCGTATCCTGTAAGACTCAACCACAGCTGTCCAAGTAATGTTTTTGAGGGATCAGATGTAAGCTGTAAATGTTATTCTCACACAACTGGAAGTCCACCAGCACACATTGAGTGGGACGGAATGGATAATGCAACACTTCTGCTCAAAAGTGTAAGACGAGAAATGAACGAAGAACATTTCACGTGTCGAATGATTTGGGGCCCAAATGGTTTAATAAATGAAACCAGTGTTTTCAACCTGGATGTAGCATGTAAGTAAACTATTTCAAGATTTGTTTACAATCAACCTTACGTGCTATTCTATTCGAATGTATATGTAATTACTAGAACTTCTAGTAACAATTACGCGACAACACAAAAGTTCTTAAATGTAATTTAAATTTTTTAGCAATTTTTTTTAAAATAAGTTGCATTTTCTTGAGTAGTATTACAATATTACGCGTTTGCATTGAGATGCTAAATGGCTAGTCGAGGGTGGGGTGCTACCCCTTGGTGTTACACAAGTCTAGTGTCATTACCCAAGCTTGCTGAAGTTAAGCCAAGATGACTGTCATCTAACTAGCGGGAACATGTAGCTGAGGATGAGCTGAACAAAGACAATTACTTTTCTTCTTTTATCATCTTCTATCTCAAGCTCAAGCGGGATTATTCCTGCAGCAGTTTTGTTACTTTTAAATGATAATGACAAACCAATCCACTAAAACTTATTAACTGAGCTTGCTTTTCTGTAGATGGTCCATCGGGAATTTCCATCCAGAGCAGCACAGAGACATCATTCGAAGAGCCACAGACTGTATTAACATGCATGGCAATAGATGTGTACCCTTCAGCCGAATTTCACTGGAACATCTCGTGTGATAATGAGACTTACACTGTCAACACCAGCACGTGCATGCTCCCAAGAGCTCGTGTTCAAGACGACATGACAGTAGCTTGCACGGCGAACAACCGGATCTTTAAAAACGAGTCTCTATCTGGATTTGTTGTTCTAAATATCGCAGGTATGCAGTCCTCAGTTTGTTAGAAACATTTTTTTCTAGTAGTTAAGTCTTACTTTCACCTTTCGCTTAGAAGTGATTGGTAATAATTTAAACTGAAGAGTAAAACAATGTTTAAATATTCAGTAAGATACAAATTTATTTCTTCCAATAACACATTTTTCTAGACTCAATGCGCTTTCTAATTATTCTTTGATAATATCTTAAGAATTGTGAGTCCTTACGTTTGTCCGCATACTACCGTTGTTTCCACTTTTACAGAAAACAATGGTGAAGGAGGAATAAATCGAGGTGTTGTTGCAGCAGGAGCAGCAGCAGCAGCTGTTATCATAGCTGTCATTGTTTCCCTTATCGTTGTTTACCACATTAAACGACGAAATAGTAAGCACTTTACATGTCAAACGATAGTTTTAAGAGAGATATGGTGCTTTTAATAATAACTCCTTTGAAAGCACACACACATACACACACAGAGAAATATTTTCTGATTACTAATCTACGTCAGTCGTTTATATTATATACTAATTTCTTTACATCTACAATACTTATTTATCTTATTTGCACATTCAAGTCAATTCTCTCCTACTCTACATATACCTAACTCTTATTTACTGAATACTCATCACGAACTTTTTCTAATGACTAGTTCTACTTACGTTTTAAAGCTGCTAATAAACAAGGGGAGGTAAAGCTAATTTTCAAGTACGTGAACCACTTGACAGCAGATCAAACTCCCACTTCTTCCATACTCAAATCATTATTGTACTTTGAGTTAATTTTAACAGCTCAAAGTCATAGCCTATAAAATTCAGACCTGCTCTTCATAAAACCAGAATATGATGCCAGTACAGCTTTGCCTAATGATGTAAGTAAATGATTTTATGCAAGTTATTACATTAATATCTTATCAAACGTTTTATATGTTCTTGCTTTTTTTGTATGACCTGAAGTAACTTACAAAATATGTATTGTTTTTTTCTTCCCAGCTTTCGTATATTTAATTACAAAATTTATTATTTTTGTTCAATAGTCAACAAAGCCGAGAGTCCAGCTGTTCGCTTTTCTGTGCCATCAGGTGATCAGTTCACCATTTCCACCATAACAACTTCTGGTCATGCCAATAACGATAACCATGTCACATCACGTGAGGTAATTGAGAAAAAGTCATGTTCGGCAGAAAGAAGCGCTGATCATCAGGCTAGGAATACTCATCGACAAGTGAATGAAAGAGAGAACAAAGCAAAAAACACAGCACAACCTCACCCATCAAGCACAGGCAATGAACTATTCCAGGACATATCAGGTAAAGAATAACTGTACTTCATTTAAAATAAAGTTCATACCAACACCATCTAAGAGATAAAACAGAATACTAACAGAAAATTTAAAAAAAGGTAAAAAATTAATATGTCACCATACGTTAAGTTATTCTACAAGAAGTGTAACCGAGTAAGATGTTATGTATATTTTTGGTCTTATAAGCTGTAGGAAACAGAGCAATTTTACTGGGTACTGCTTTGAGAAAGCAATTAAAATAAAGGTTGGTTTAAGACCAGCGGTTCCTGTTACGATTTAATATACAATGTTTAAAAAGTAAAAAAAAGTTTTTAACTTGGTCATTAATCGACTAACTTGTCGTCTCAGTGTTTGTGTCTCTATTCTTGCCTCAGAAACTGAAAACCGTGTCTTGATTTTTCAGTATTTACTAAAATTGTTTAATGTGCAATTTATGTATACAGAGCAAGAATTTAAAAAAGCATTTTATTGTGTGCACCTAAAACAGACTGAAGTAAAACCCTATTCTGATTTCATTTTTGTATACTGTATCAAATTTCTCAATTTCAGCAACTAGTTGTATGAACTTCACAGAAGTGGAGACGAATTCAGGTTTTTGTGTATATCCCATAGTTACACTGGCTGCTGCGGTTGGAACCAAAGTTTGTGATACAGGAGTGAGATATTATTTTTATATTATTTTATTATTATTTATATTTATTTTATTTTATTTTTATTATTATAGTATACACATATTTATTACTCTGCAAGCATTTACAATTCCCAAAGATATTAATTATATCTAATACTTACATTTACTGTACGAAGTTCTTATTGTTTTGTATGCACCAATTACTATTATTTTATTATGTTGTGATTAAATTAAATTATCAAAAATATTTTCCTAACCGTTGATGCCGCAGAAGAAAGACCATCGTATGATAATACTAGTCTTATTCACGCATGTGTCAGCAGGCGACCAACACGTCCGTACCTTTAGAAGACGATTACACTGTCTTGTGGTCCCAAGAGGCTCGAACTGAACAAGAGGACTATGAGGCCACCTACAACCACCTAGACTTTAGTTAATTATTTTTTCTCAATGAAGCTTGTGATACGACTTGAATTTCTTTGACTTTTCTTATGTCAAAAAGATGAACCACTTTACATGACGGGAGGGTTGGCTGAGAACCATTACACCGTTACTTACTTTATTATCTTCATCTTGCTATTATAAAAAAAAAACCATCGGCTTTAAAGTTTTGCTTTTTACAAAAGTATGTCATGTTTTATTATTATTTTTAGTTTACTGTGATATATGTTGTTCAGTATTATGCAATCTGTGTTGTAAACTTAAATCACGTTTACTGTGTGAACAATTTAACAAGATACAAAAAATTTAGAGCATTATCATACCATGAAAAAATAAGAAATCAAGAAAGAATTTACATGTATAGTAGTCTTACATGAAATTTGGTTTACCAAATCGAAATAGAAAAATATAAAAAAAAACTTTTTGTACATACTAACCCAAAGTGTCAAATTCTTCACTTGTTGGATTTTAGTTGTTATGTAGAAATGAATAAACATAGTTTATGACAACCAAAATGATGAAACATTATGTCCAGTTATTGTAATTCTCAAGTGTGCTTAAGCATAAATGATCTAAAAGCGCATTAACAGTCATTTGAGGCTAAAAATCTGTTAACTTTTAATGAAAACATTTCGAAATGTGTTTTATTACAAAGAGCAACTGAACTAGTCATACTTGAGCAAATTCTTAAAAAAATATTGTATACATACTTGAAAGAGTGATTATTTACAGAGTGATCTTGCAAGCCTCCTGCAAAAAGAAGAAAAAATTAAGTGAACAAATATATAAAACACCAGGAAAGTAAAAAATATAGACAGAAGTGTTTCTTGGTAGTTTAAGACTGGTTTGAAAGAAACAGATGGGTTTTCAGTTTCTTGCGGAACGTGGTTGGTGAGGTGATGGTGGAGATTGACGATGGCAGAGCATTCCACAGCTTAGGTGCCGCGTGTTTGAAGGCCCTGGCTCCAGTGCGCTTCTTGTTGGTGTCTTCCACTGCAGGGAGACAGAAGCGTGACTGGGAGCCTGAGCGCAGGGTACGTGACGGCTGGTACGGAGGAACTATCTCCTGCAAATAGTCAGGAGCAGTTTTAGACATGCAGGACTCAGCAATGGAAAGTACTTTGTTGTCAATACGCTTGTTCATTGGGAGCCAGTGAAGGCTCTGTAGGATCGGGGTGATGTGCTCAGTGGACGACTTTGCACGGGTGACAATCCTGGCAGCTGTTTTGAACTCTTTTGAGCCGATCCAACTGAGTAGCAGGTATACCCCACAATGCACTGTTACAATAGTCCAATCGTGATGTGATGGTAGCCACAGCAAGTGAGTTGGCAGCAGCTTGAGTCAGCATGGGCCGTAGTCTACCTAAAGTCCTCAAAAAGTAGTAGGACTTAGCCACAACAGAACTGACATGGTTGCACATGGAGAGCTCTGCATCAATAAACAGCCCTAGGTCCCGTACACAGTCAGCAAAGGCTATGGAGGCATCACCGACCTGCACGGCACTAATGCCAATCTGCTCCCTTCTGGCCCTGGGGCCACACAATAACGCTTCTGTCTTGTCGTCGTTGAGTTTAAGACGATTCCTGGTCATCCACGCCTTCACCGCAACACAACAAGATTCAAGTCGTTGAAGCGCAACCCTAGCCACTGCCGGGTCGGGGGGGGGGGGAACTGTTTAGAATTTGTGTATCGTCCGCAAAGAACTGACGTCCCATCTAAAAGCGTTCAATGACCCTTCCAAGCTGTGAAGTATATACAGAAAATAATAATGGACCCAAAACGGAGCCCTGTGGTACGCCACACACCAGAGGAACTGCCTCAGAGCTTGCAGAGCCGACAATCACTCTCTGAGATCTCTCGGCAAGATTGGAGGCAATCCACTGCAGTGCAGCGCCCTGGATACCAGCCTCTGACGACAATCTCTGGAGCAGCAGGCGGTGGTTGATGGTGTCAAACGCACTACTCAGGTCCAGTAATACTAACAGCACTAAGTTGCCAGAGTTGACACTACAAAGAATGTCATTGGTCACACGAAGAAGAGCAGTTTCTGTGCTGAAGCAAGGACGATACGCTGACTGAAATTTATCTAGGCAGCCATAATTAATAAAATGGGTCATAAGCTGCTCTGCAACCACACTCTCCAGTAGCTTGGAAATATATGATAAATTTGACACTGGACGATAGTTTTTACAGTCGGAGGGATCCAGGTTTGCTTTTTTCAACAAGGGCTTCACAACAGCCTGTTTAAAACACCGTGGAACACATCCTGCTCTCAAACTGGCATTGATAATGTCCAAGATGACAGGAAATAGAATGTCCAGAAGTTGAATAATAAATTTAGTTGGTACAGGATCAACAGCACATGAAGTTTTAGTTGATCTCGCTACAAGTTTCCATGCTTTATTTGTGTAGACAATTAATGATCATGATGTTTCATAATTAATCATGATTATGATGATGATGATGATGATGATAATGGTGGTGATGGTGGTGGTTGTGGTGGTTGTGGTGGTTGTTGTGGTGGATGTTGCTGATGATAATGGGGGGTGATGATAGATAATGAATGGATGGATAGCAAATTCATGACAAAGGTTTTCTCGGAGTCCGATTGGATTTTAACAAGGTCACTGTCTAGAAGCTTATAAACATCCTACATCATTTGAAACAATATGTAAATAAATGTTATACAATATTATTCCGCTTTTATATTTAGTAAATCTTGATATTTGTACATGCTTTATTTCTGATTGGGAAATACTTCTTCTTCCCTTTTTTCGTTTTTTTTTTCGGTTTTTTTTTTATTAGTAGCATGGTGATTTCCTGCACTGTGGGCAGAAGTTTCGCGCGCCGGATGGCACCGCGTCGCGGGCCGGATATGGCCCGCGGGCCGTAAGTTGGGCATCCCTGGTCTACACAAATAAAGGATGGCCTTCGTGATTGAGTTGCTACCCTCATTTGCTCGGATGATTTCTAGCCGACTGCTTACATGAGCTGTCAACTGTGACCAGAGGAGTGGTGCCACACAACAGGTGTCAGCAGGCTCTCATCTCTCATGTCCTGTCCCTAACTTTCCCTCTTTTTTGGTATTTATCACATTCGTGATGTGAGAACATTTTGCTTACAAACAGTTTCATTTGGAATAAGTTTTCCTTAATTGTTTAATTGTAACCTTTAGCACATGGCTAATGTCAGCTCCATCCATCTTAATATACTTTCATTCTCTAAATCTCTCGAAGTCCCATTTTTTCGCTTATTTTCTCTTCGCTTTTTCGTTTTTTGGATGTAAATAACTAGCAAAATAACGCACATATTCACTTAGCAAACAAAAAAGAAAGTTAGAGACAAGACGTGTGTCGCGTACCACCCCCAGACGGCGGAGGATGCACACCCGTGACCGCTCGCACAGCCGGTACAAACGCGCCAACCCCTCGCTCGGCCGGAGACGGCTTGCGTACAAACCATTCGAACCCCGGGCTGAGCGCAGACCACACAACAATGACAAAGACAAAGTTTACAAAACAGACAGGTTTATTAACTAGCATAAAATAGCACTAATAGGAAACATCAAAATAATTCACAATAAAAGAGTTGCCCTGTGCACAGGCATGTTACAGTAGGCGAAAAAGAAGGAGAGAGAGAAAAAAAAGCAAAAAAAACAAGGGAAGACAAACCACCCGCACGCACTGCTGGGTGGCAAGTCCAATGTCCGCACAAGGTGTTCGCTGGCGGCAGCCCATCCTCTCTGGCCCGCGTGCCGTTGCAGCGGTGACCCCCCCCCCTCTCTCCCTCTGGACCAGCTGTCCCCCCACCCCCCTTCTCTGTTCTCCCGTCCGGGTAGACCTTGGTCACGTGAGTCCCTGCTCGCCGGCCTCCACCCTAGGTGCTCCCTCGATGGCTAGGCCGCACGCTGGCGCAGCAGGGTCCCGCTCACGCGCTGACGAGGTGATGAAGGCGCAGGGTCGACACAATGGCGGACAGTCACACAAAAGGCAATATGCAGAAACGACGACATGGACGAAGAGCAAAACCAACATGAAGAATATGTAGAAAAACGTAGGGAATAAAAAAAGCCTGTAGAGAGAAACAATTTATCCAATCAACATGCGGCATTCCAAACATTACTCAGTTTTTAATAGCATCCTTGTACAAATACACATCTTTGACCGGCCTGGTCACGAAACCGCTTGTTGAATAAAAAATGTCCTCATACAGCTACATACATGTATGATCATCAGACTAGTCATAAAACCACTCGCCAAAAAATGTTCTCATACAGATACATATATTTTACCGTGAGACTAGTAGCCCTTAATTGACAAATTCATACATGGAAAAACGGGTGCGTGCCACAAGCGACGCGCGACCCGGCCACCACAAATTCTAACCTAACATTGTGAGACACCAAGTCTTACACTTAAAAAACGTGACCATAACTTGAACATGTAAAACCCTCTCACTCACACTTCCAATGCCAACCCGGGCCCTATAGACTAGAATAGTGTGGAACTCAAAGAAATAAGCTCTGCTCACAAAAATCGGCTTGTGATGAGAGACCAGCGCCGGCCGCTAGGGCCACGGTCCCTCACCGTCCCCCACGTCCGGCGCCGTCCGTTGCTGGATGAAGACTCTCCAGAAAAGACAGAAAAAACGCGCCAAGGACCCACGCGCGCGAAAGGCAAGAAAAAGAAAAAGAAAAGGGGGGAAAAAGTCAGAGAGGAGGGGTTTGCTGTCCCATCCCGGAAAAAGGGATACCTGTGAAGAGCCTGCGAGCAGCTGACGCGCGACGACGACGGATAGGGTTACACAGGGACCCAGGTAAACCCTCCCTTGATTCTCCCCATCCGTACGCACACACCCTGCGACGGGCCACCACAGTACGGGAAGCACAACACAGACAGCGGAACAATCGCCGACACGCGACCACGTGACACGTGGGGGCTTGCTGACACCTGTTGTGTGGAACCACTCATCCACTACAATAGTCTGTTATCATGACATCTTCTGTTTCCAAAAAAAATCCATTTCGTACCCCAGGCTGCCACTTGATTGTTCGATTGAATATTTAGTGTCAACATTATCCATGACCTACTTTTATCCTTTGTTCTTTAGCAGACATGAAATGCTGCGCTTGTGTGGACTATAGAAGTCACTGCCCAGCCTGCAAGAACTCTTGGGTCCCTCATGGGACCTCTTCGGGAAGAAAGTTGGGTCCCTCGCGGGTTTTGGAAGAGGGACCCTAAGTGGACCTTTTAGGGAATTCCCACGGGTTCCCATGTTTTCCCACGAAAGACCCACTCACCTTCACACAAAAGAACCATTGCATACCCACCGATCGCCCATGAAAAGTCGTGTTTTCCCATCAAATTCCCCACTCCCACCTTGCTGCATCCCTCACCCTATCTCACTTTTACTTACACTGGTACACCGGCTTGCACACCATGAAGAAAACATTCAACAGCTTTTCAAAATCTCGTTTCCTCACAACGCATAAATAGAACGCAAGAGATATTAAACAATTTTATTATTTACACCAAAAAACTATTTTAACACTTTACATTATTTAAAGCATTAAAATTGTTTTTGAACATAAGCATTCATCCAATTATTTACATAAAAATTGCAGTCAATAATTTTTTACCCCATGAAAGTTATTTTTGGAATAATTATTTATAACATAAAGTCAAACAATTTACATAAGAGATAGAAAAATATGACACCTAAAATCGATCCATGAGAGGTGGAATCCCTGTAGAAGAAAAGAAAAAAGTTACAATGTATTTACATATTTTGATTTTTGCTATGTAAGTAGAACTAACCTCTCACATAGATGAAAGCTTAAAGCTTTCATAAATCTACTAATTACTAGTGACATTACAAGAACTTGAACAAGAGTCGAATAAAAAGAATTTTAAACGGTAATGTCTTGATGGCCATTTGTGTGTATAAGAATTTTTGGATAATATCTGAAAGTAACCAATTAATCTTTAGTACAAAAAGTAAAGTAAATAGGCCTACTGAATAAATCCACAAAGAATAAAACAATGCTCACATTAATAATTTTAACTTGACAAACTCATTTTGTAATTCCACTCACCATTAGATGGCATCACCTTCGAATCATTCCTCAATCCATGTCTCTTGGACTGCAGCTGCCTGCACAAAATAGAAATTGTAAGGTAGACTTAAATGCTATTGTACACAATAATAAATTTGTAAATGTAGAGAAAATAATACTTAGATTCACTATTTTTTTAAATTGTTCGGAAAACTTGTCCTTTTAAGTTCATATTGACGTACACCTCAAAGAAATCAAAAACCAAACAAAAACTACACACAATTAATATACTTCTCAGCTGAAGCGACTGGAAACTTTTTCCCCTTTGGTTCCATTGAGCCAACTCTGAAGAAAGCAGCCGTTTTAAAATTCTCCATGCACGAGAGGTGCTGAACCTGTTAAAAAAATCTTTTGTTGTTTCCACCATGTAAAATACTACAATACAAATGCAAAATAAATTAATTCAATGGATTGGGTAAGTTTAAGATATAATGCTGAACCCTACTCCACTGATGAGGGATCAATGGTTGCATGATGAATATAGCTACAAAACAGACCCAGTCTCTTAAATAAACCCTAGTTGGACTTCAGAGAAAATAATGGCATTAAGTGACTCAAATCACCAAGTTAATTAAGAGTTTAATCAAAGCTGTTCTTTATGAAAGTAAAACAATTTTAGTGGTCATAGTTAATAGACACACACAGACACCATGAAAAGCAAGTGACAGAATTATTTTATAAATAAAATCTATGCATATAAAATACTACATTATTTTGTACTTCATAAAATGTGTATTATTGTTAATACAAATATTACACTGACCACACATTCTTCTCAGGAGAATTAACCTGTAAGCCGATGCTATGCCTGCCTGTTTGTTAAATGGTTTATCAAGACTGTAAAGCATAACATACATATTAACTGATATATTAGCTAAAGCTAAAGGTAACATTTAAAAAAGGTGTCTAGTACTAACACACTATACTTAAATGACATACCACTTTTGTTCTAATTCCTTTCTTCATCAGCTCCTCTTTCCCCATATTTTGAAGAAGCAGGGTGACCTGATTCAGTTTGTGAACTATTACTTTTAGTCTTTAAAGTAATGACAAAACAAAACTATGGATGTAAGTCTATTGAAAATTTTTTTAATTAACAAAAAATGTTTAGATGGATATAATAAGGATGTGCATGTAGACCATTAAAAACACAAAACCTGTGCTTGTATAGTGATTGTTAGAAAAATGACAGACTTTGACAAAGTTCATTGCATAGCTTTGGATTTCATACATTTTGTTTTAATTTCAAAGTGTATAAGTACAAAAATAAAATTCTTTCTTTTGCTTTGCATTAATTTTCCAAAATATTAGTTGTTCAGAAAGCAATGTGATTGTCTTGTTGCTTTTCCCCAGAATGCACCAAGACGTTTGGTAATCGCCGCACCACTGTTATTGAGAAAGCAGACGACGAATTTCAAGCATAACTCAATGAGTTCATGTCATAGATTTCAACTTCGAAGTTAATCATCAATAATACGAGAGATTGTGTGTGTGTGTGTGTGTGCAGTGTGCTTTACCTCTTGACTAGTTAATTTGAACCCATCATGCACTGTCATCTTGCTTCTGCCAATCGTATTCGCGCTCAACATTTCGTTTCTGTAATTAGTAAATACGTGCAATTAGTAGGCAAGAGATACGATTAAGCAATTTGATTATTTACAACAAGAAGGATATTTATATATGGTTAAACCATTTAAATTATTTACAGCACATATAGAAGACAGCGTCATGTAAAAGCGACTTGCTAGTGGATGTATGATACCTGCCGGGTACAACACGTGAAACATTTCACAAAAAGCACTACAATACTTTATATATGAATCATAAATTATTCGATGACTATCCACTGTTTATAAAGTACAGTTGTTTTAATGGCAATCTTTCACTTAACTTTATTAAGACTTACTTCAGAAATCGGCGTTTCACTTGAAGATGGAACGTACAGTTCAAAAATGTGTACCGACCGCGCAGGTCAAAGCTAAACCGGCGGGATGTGACCTCTGATTGACCCCGTACCCTTAAGGTACCACGCGGGGAAGGGGAACAGAGGGCGGGAGGAAACAGCGGGTGGAGGGATGCGACACGATCACGTGGCTTACCAAAAATCGAGAGCGGCTGAAGACAAAAAAGCGCGATGGACGCGTCAGTTTAGGATCGAATTTACACGCTTCCCATCCCAAAAGTCTCACTTCCCTATAGGGGCCGTTCAAATACCCAAAGTCCTTGCAGGCTGGGTGGTAAACGAAGGTCGCACAGCAGTCGCTTTGGTTTCCCTTTTCATCCTCTGGTTCACAGTTGACAGCTCTCTAGCAGTCGGCTAGAAATCATCCGACGAATGAAGGTAGCAACTCCATCTCGAATGCCATCCTTTATTTGTGGAGACTATAAATGACCACACGCAACCACAGGCAACACACAAGCAACATGTCTACATCATCGCTGCTGCTGCTTCTTCTGTCTCTCTGTGGCTCGTGCTGTGAGTATTGTAGTCGCTACAGGAAGAGTTCTAATGTGTCTCTTTTTATATGTTTTGTAGTTCACTGTGATTTTTTATTAAAGAATCGCTGTCGACTTCCTTGTGAATAACTGAAGGGTATTTTGTAATTCTCTGATAATTGGATTTAAAAAGAAATATTTTTACTTTATAGATAATAGTAACATTTGATAGCATGTAGATATACTTTACCTTCCTTACAGGCCTGGTGTTGCCCAGAATCATGGGTTCAGTATGGAAGGTCTTGCTACTTCTACAACCAGCAACCCTTTTCCTTGGGTGGAGGCTCAGGTAAGAGCTGATCTTGAGTCACAATCCCTCTAATCCAATCTCAGGTATTCAGATTATGCAGGTGTAGTTATGAACGTCCTTACCAGTCCAATCTGTGGTATTTCCCAATCCAAAAGCTAAAAACATGTACAAATATCAAGATTAACAAAATATATAAATAGGAAAAATGACTGCCTGCACAATTTGTCTCATGTAAGTACTATCCTTTGTATTCGTCCTCTAAATACTGCTGAGTGTTTCCTCCCGTTAACCCCCAAATCAACCCTTGGCATGCACCTGTGCTTTTCTGTGAGTTTCTTGTGGTCATATTACTGCTTCTCTCATCCTGCACATTCTTTTCTGTCATTGTTTGCTTTTTGTGGGTTCGAGGTGTGACACAAAAGGTGATCTCTGGTCAGTGTGCAACCTGACACCTGTTTTCTCACTTGTCCATTAAAGTTAAATTACATTTCTAACCAAATAAGTATTGAATTGCCCTCTCGTCTATAACAAAAATCAAAGAAAACAACACAACAAAAAAGATGGACCAACGAACTCCTCTGATTGAACCTGGAGTAAAGTTGACTTCTTCAGCATAAATTTGTTTTACATTTTACGTTTGGCTATATAAGTTTGCTAGCGTTTTTTGTCAAAATGATATCTTGGCCATGGATAAAAATGAAAAAAAAAGACAGCGATAGAGGTAACAGTGTATGTGTGTGTTATTTATGTGTGACAGAGGAGATACTGTATGTTTAAAAAAAATTTTTGGATGCATAAATATCCTAATGATGTCTAAGTACGAGAAAGATTATCAGAAAATAGAGAAAGAGAGAAAAAAGAGTTGTCTGATGTTTCTATAAGCATATATAGAGGTGTAAGTCAAATCCTGCGAAAAAAAGAAGAAAGAAAGGGAAAGAAGAAATCAGAGTTAGTGTAATGTATTTGTGAGAAAACGATCACGAGAGAATATTAACAGTTATGATACTAATTTTCACAAAGTCCCCTGAGTTTGCAGGTGAGCTCAAGATACAGTGAGAAGTTGTTCATGATGACGTACCACCCATGGCTAGCATTTCTCTCTTCACACTTTCGCGATAGTATTTTTTACAGGTGTTGGAATGTATTTGTTATTTAATATTGTTTCACGTGTTTGTAGGTGGTTTTGCAATCTTCTGAGAGCCGGCTCACCTTGCTGAAAATCACGTCGGCCGCCGAGAACACGTTTGTCGTGAACTTACTAGCGTATAGCAGACAATGTAGGTTACCTTCACCACACAACTTGTTGAAACATCTAGATGCCATCTAACGATTATTGAAGAATAGATTAAGTAAAACAATTTTTTGTAGATATCGAATTTATGTATGAAAGTTTCTGTAAAGATAAATAACATTACATATAGAGAAAACGAATGTGATCAGAATAAAGACACACTTAGCATGTGTAGTACATCGTGAATTTGGCTTAGGAAAAAAGCACATTTGGAATGTTTCCCTCTAGCAAGCAAGGTGACGTTGACATTTCTACAAACAAATATACTTGTATTTATAAGTATTAAAGCCAATAAACATGGATCTGACATCAGGCTTTGTTGATGTTTTTGAGCTACTTCGCGTGGATTCGGTGAATCACTACGACATGTCACAGATTGGAAGATGGGTTTTTGACTTTCTCTATGACATCGGCCTGTGTCGTGTATCACTATACTTGGGATAACGGAGAACCCAAAAACTATCGTGGAAGTAAGAGAAGATTTGTGTGTGTTATTGTAAGATGCGGTCTCTGGAATTGTACAATGGAAACGTCGTCGTGCGCCCACACACTATTTTCGACTTGTCTGCGAGAAATTTGTGAAAGTTGCAATGACCCTTTGGTCTTAAGTAAACACATTAATAGAAAGAGAGGCAGAATTACAAGTCTGGTTTGATCCTTTTATGCTTTTTTTGTAAAAACTGTAAAAAAATATACATCGGAATAATATAAACTTGTAATTGGCGACTTTTTGGCGTTAACATCGTATCTCATGATGTATATTTGTCGTAAAGTTTTTATGCAAGTGGCAAGGAAAAGAACATATACTTTTATTTGCATAGATTCGTTGCAAAATGGGTCATTTTTAAAACAGGATTGTGTTTTGAGTGTTCTATATGTGGGATCGGCAGCATTAAATGGATCAAATTTTCATACAACAATACAGCTATAATACTGTCATAGCTACGGTCATTGATGCAGATTTCAAATTTATTACTGTTTTAAAAAAGTTATGAAGGTTAATCTTCCGATGTAAATTTCACCTGATTAAGTTTTTAAGTAGTGTTTTTAGAGTTTCTATTTTTCTCGTGGGATGAATTAAATTTTGCTATTCTGTAACATTAATTTAACTTTTTTATTTACTTTATTTTTACTCATGGTCCCCATTTTTAGCTGCGAGGCTGTCCTACACAGTTGACAAAGGCTTTTGTTTTCTCGTCTGGTTTTTGTTTGCAACGGATCTACAAAGTACGTAGACAATTTGCAGACAGCGTTTAAGTGCCGTGTTATTCAACACTTTTCTTTCCAAGAATTACACAAAATAAACATCTTGAATCATTTGTATTACTTTTGAGTTCTGTGATTTACTGGAATGGTGCTCTCAATAAGTAACCTTAAAGGGTCTTGGATTAGCAGTTAATAACCATGGGTTGCACGACAATATAATTCACAGTTATTTGTTATACACGGTTTAGTCATCTAAAAGACCATAGAAAGTAAATTTTTAATGTATGCCGAAGGGTAACATTATATTCTAGCCTTTCTGGGTATTTGCACACATTCCTATTAACATCGTCCGTGTTATTTCTGTCAAACAACAAATACAGACGATAATGAATCTTAAACGCTAAATTAATAAAGAGAAACGAAATATTTGTAAGATAAAATAAAAAGACTCTAAAAAAGAGATATGAGTGATAACTATTTATACTGGATCCAAGCCTGCAAAATGTAGCATGATTGAGCGTTGTCCGCCCTGAAGGAGGGTCTACATGGGCCACGTGGGAGGGCGTCGTTCTAGGGGCAATAAGAAAAACTGTCTAGGAAATGGTTTAAGATTGAGAAGATGTTCAAAGACTGAATATTAATAGCAAGCTATGACAGACACTCAGTGAATGAGGCTTGCCTCTGAGCTGTCCATCGCAAGTAAAAATAGCGAGTGGGCCTCTCTTTGGTGTCTGCTGTTTGCTAGAAGAGGTGAATGATGAATTGGATGTTGAG